>NC_133661.1:76178377-76478377 GCF_037893015.1 Macrotis lagotis | reverse complement strand
CAATATGAACTTGGAGAGGACACTGTGAAGTTGTTGATTTTATCTGGTTAAGTGGTTAGTTGGTTTAGTGACATATTTGCTTGTGTTTTCCAAATACAATCTCTATGAGTTAAGAAAAAATTGTCTTGAAAATGGTTGCCCTTCATTCTCAAAGTCTCTCACATGAAGATATTTGTGAAGGACCTTCCTTGTGCTTACCACTCTTCCTCCTCAAGGAAGTGATTGTTAAGAATGTGGTCCAGGGCTTTAGCAAGAACTGAAGGCAGTTCACAGCTGGGTTTTTTTGTGGTATTCATGTTTTATCATTTTAATAAGAATATATGGAATGCCTTCTATCTGTTAGTAGACTAATCTTGGTTTTAAAGAGTTAATTATTTGACAGCAGGAATTAGTTAAATAATGAATTTACAATACACTCAATCATTTGCCTCTTTTTCTAACACAGAAATCTGTTTATATCTTATCACAGTTCTTCCTATTAATTCTAGTAAGGGCTTTTAAAAAATTTTACTTGTGTGGCAGCATAGGGACATTTGAGATTTTTTGGCAGGTTGGATGGTAGTCCATTAAATTAATTCATTTATATCTGTATCTTGGATAAGGTGGTTCAGATGGCAGTAAGGTAAAGCAGAATCATGTAGGAGGAGATAATGTTGGATCCCACTAAGGAAACAGCACACTGCTTTCAGTAATCCTAAATGATTCTTTGCTGCAAAAGTCCAACTCTCTAAGAATATTAACTCTCTGGTATTATCTGATTATAATAGATTAGCACAGTATAATAAAAATAAAAGTTGCAAAGAATGAAGACTTTTAATGGATTTAAGCAGGCTATAGTACACGTAAAGTGGCAAGACCAACAAAAAACATAAACAACATGTGAGATTTGATAAAGAAGTAAGCCAGTTATGGAACAAGAATGAAAGAGAACAAGGCATGCCAAGCACTACAATGACATCCTTGAAATATTCAACATGGTGGGCCATTCCTTTATGGAGGATTAATAGAAAAACAAAGACAAGAATTTTTCTCATAGAGTTCAGTATATTCTTGTCCATTCATCTCTCCCATTTCTTTAAGTCCCTACCATTTTTGTCCTTTATTATGCCCATTTTTGCAAGAAACATTTCCTTGATCTCTCTAATTTTCTGGAAGAGATCTTTTGTCTTTGTCTTTCCCACTTTAATTCTTTCTTCTTTCTTTTTTTTTGCATTACTCATTTAATAAAATCTTTTTTTATCTCCTTAGCAATAAGGCTATTCTCCTTAGGAATAAGGCTAATAAGATGACAGAATTGCAGCTGAGCTACTTAAAATCTTAAAAAAAAGGATGCTATTAAAACAATTTGGGGCAGAGAGTGGATAGAGTACTGGCCCTGGAGTCAGGAGGACCTGAATTCAAATCCGACCTCAGACACTTATTGCCTAGCTGTGTGATCATGGGCAAGTCACTTAATCCCACTACCTTAAATAAATTTTTTAAAAAATTGGAAAAAAAAAACCCAAGATTAACAAATTTGGAAAATTCAACAGTCCCCTGGATTGGAAAGGATAAATTTACTTCTCAGTCCCAAAGAAGGGCAATGCCAAAGAATGTTCAAATTTCTGAACAACTGTACTCATTTCACACACAAACGTGGTTATGCTTAAGATCCTAAAAACTAGGCTTCGGTCATGCATGAACTGAAAATTACTAGAAGAGCGGCTGCTTTCATAAGAGGCAGAGGAATTAATAAGAGGCAGAGGATCAAATTATCAACATTCACTGGACTATGTAGCAAGCAAGAGAGTTTCAGAAAATCATTTACTTTTGCTTCATTGTCTACACTAAAGCCTTTGATTGTGATTGTGCACTCAAACTTCATAACAAAATGTGGCAAATCCAGATCATCTTACCTATCTCCTGAGGAATCTGTATTCAAGGCCAAGAAGGAACAGTTAGAACTGAACATGAAACAAATGACTGGTTTTAGATTGGAAAAGGAATACAACAAGACTGGGTATTGTCACCTTTTTATTTAACTTATATGCAGAGTACATCAAGCAAAATGCCAGGCTAGCTGAATGAAAAGCCAAAATTAAAGTTGCCAGGAGAACTATAAACAATCTCAGCTATCCAGTGGTTTTACTCTAAGGAATTAGGATGCCTCTTAATTAGGGTGAAAGAAAAAAGTGTAAAATCTGGCTTGAAGCATAATATTAAAAAAGCTAAGATCTTGATAACCAGTGCCATTACTTTCTAGCAACTAGAGGAAAAAGAAATGAAAGCAGTGTCAGATTCATTCAACTGAATGAATAACAAAGGACAAGAATCATAAAGAAGCTAATTAGAGGTTATGGTCTGCATCAGTAGAGAAAATAACTATACTTTCATGAGATCACAGATCCATCTTAGTATCCAAGAACAAGGGTATGATTGGGATGGCCCAAAGGGATCTTTAGACCTACAAATGGTCTATGAATAAGAAAAACTAATACCCTTTAGATTTTACATCTTCAAAGCAAATCTATGAAGGAATAAACAGTGGTCTTTATGCTTCCCCAATGCAGAGGAATAGCTGAGAACAGAGGTTGTACACTCTTAGATAACAACCAGAGGAAATCAGACTCATTCTACTCATTTCTAAGAACTTTTCCCAAATTAGAAAAGGCAGATGAGAAAACACCAGAATCAAATAGGACTTCAAGTTCATTCCATTAGAGTTCTGAAGATTGTTAAAGGGAAAAAAAAGGTAGCAAAACAAAGAAGACATACTATCCCAAATAGCAGGTCCCTCCTTAAAATCCCCTCCTTTTAAACAGTGCCAGAGTTCATGAGAACAAACCAGGCTCTAGGCCTTAGCAAGAAGTTAAGCAGGCCTGTTAGATTAAATCTTGGGCTTCTAAGTAGCTAGCTTCTTGCTGCAAGTCATCATCACAGGGTGTTTATATATACCTTTATAATTGTACAAATAATCTTTCATTGCCTCAGAAAATTTAGTATTCTTCCTCTTGTGCTAAATTAATGTAAAAGAATATTGAAAGATGTGTCAATGAGATTTTAGTGGGAAGTGTTCCATTGCTAGAGTCAAACACTGTTTTTCATCTACTTATTACCTATACAACTTTGGGCAAATTTTTGAGCATTCTGGACCTCCAATTCTTTATCTGAAAAATAAGGTATTTGGACTTCATAATCTCTAAGGTTCTTTCCAGATCTAATTCTAGGATCGGCTTTGTTATTTCAAAACTACAGGGAATTCCTAAGTTAGGATCTCCCTCAACTAAGGTCTATGACTTAGTGGGTAAATCCCAGGGAATTGTGAGATAAAAACAGAGGCAAAATCACATGTCTAGGGTCACAACTGAGAATAATAAATGCACTCAAACTTCATTTTCTGTTTGAGGATCCATTCTGTACAACACCTTATGGCTATAACTACCTTTGTTGTGTGTGAATCCTTCTGGTTAGGGTCTAAGATCAATCATTTTATTCTACTTAATAGAATAAGATTCCAAATAACCTACCTTTCTCCTTAACTAGTTAACAGAAGCATGACAATTTATATTTAAATACTAAAGCTGATAGGTACTGGGAATAGAAAAGTAAAATATTTGCTTAGCATTTACTAAAAATTCCTGCCAATGCTTTTGTTCCTCTCCAATCTGCAATGGGCCATTGACACTCCAATTCTCTTCAGGCTCCCTCCCTGACTGGAGGGACACTGGCCTGGGGCCCCTTCTTCTCATCTCAATTTTAAGGACAGTTCTCAGGCCAGTCGTTATCTTTTCCTGCCCAGGTTCTACTGCTGACTCTCCACAGTTTGCCTATGGCCTCTGCTCCAACTCAGCTTCTCTTTATGTGCTGTCTTCCTCCAATAAAATATCAGCTACTTGAGGTCAAGTACTGTCCTTTTTTTTTGTTTCTATTTGTATTCTAACAGGCATTTAATAAATGCTTATTGACTTAAGAAGATTATGATTTTAGAGATATTTAGTTATAGGTAAATTTTCTCACTCATCATCACTTCATAGCAAAAAGACAAATGTTTTTTAAAGAGAATTTTGCTTCCATCTATTTTCAAAGCATTGTTACTCTATGATAGCTGACATGAGGCTGAAGTTCTGAGATGATTCAAATGCAAACTAATTTATTTTTTTCACTGACAATAGTCATCTAACTTTTCATGTACAGATACAGAGTATTGCGCTATATATATATATACATATATTTATATATATATATGAACACGCACACACACACACACCGTGGATTATTGTTTAACTGTGTCTATTTAAATGCAAATTTTACTTAGATGAGTTTATTTTAATAAAATTAACCTTGTTTTTCTTCAATTCAGTTTTGTAATTTACAACATTTTGCATTTAGTTCTTGAAAAGCTGGAAACTGTTTCAAGGCAGGCGGAATTTGGAAGTTGACCTGTACATAAAAGAAGTTTTCTCATTATAAACAGAGGGTGGCTATTTTTAAAACTAGCATATTTTTTCATATAAACCAATTCCCTCATACCAAGAATATTTCAGGAAGTTTGTATACTATTATTAAACAACTATGGAAGTCTATAATCTCAATTCAAATAAAGACTACTAAACATTGTACTGAATTAGATTAAAGCAGACTTTTTTGCTAAGGTAAAGGAGTCGTCCTTCTCTATTACTATCCTATTAATGTTTTTATTCCTTTTTAAAAGCATGTTTCTGAAATTCTGCATTCACTTTTTATTTCACCTATTTATTTGAGCTCTAATTTTCAAATAATTAGGAACTTCCATTGTCTCATTTTAAAGCTGTTAAGTAACTATGGAGGTTATGTAATCCAAACTTTTTATAGGTGAGGAATTAATTTCAAGTGGAAGAGATCTCAGAGGTCAGCTAGCCATATAATTGTAGCTGAGGAATTAAAAGGGACCTTAAAATCATCTAATCCAACTCCTTCATGTTATAGATGAGGAAATCAAGGCCCGGGGGATTAAGTGTTTACTAAAGATGGACACAATTAAGTTTCTTTTATTTTTTAGGTTTTTGCAAGGCAAATGGGTTAAGTGGCTTGCCCAAGGCCACACAGCTAGGTCATTATTAAGTGTCTGAGGCTGGATTTGAACTCAGGTCCTCCTGACTCCAGGGTCTGTGCTCTATCCACTGTGCCACCTAGCCGCCCCACACAGTTAAGTTTCAGAGAAGGACTTTGAGTCCAGGTCCTCTACAACTGTACCACCTTAGTCAAATCTATCCCTGAACAAGAATTCCCTAGACAACAACTTCCAATAGAGTGGATTGTGTTAGTTTTGGAGTCAGAAGATGTGGTTTCAAAATGTGGCTCCTGCATTGTGGCTATAAGCACCAAATCCCTCATCTTTAAAATCTGATTAGTAATATTTATATTCTATTCTTATAATGGTTGTCATATAACACTTAAGTTTTGCAAAGTGTTCTGCAGAATCTGACGTCACTGAGCTCTACAACAATACACTGAGGTAAGAACTGTTGTATTATAAATTCTATTTTACAGATGAGGAAAATTGAGGTTCAAGGAAAGTGCATTGCAAATTTTAAAAATTACATTTATATATATATATATGGTTTATCATTTTCCTACCAAATGATTATCTAGTCTATACTTTAAAATCTCCAGGGGTCTTTTAAGCAAGTTTCTCTTTACGGCCAAAAGAAAGTTGGCCCTAACTTCCACCCATTACTCCTGTTTGTTTCCTCTGGGCCAGCTGAATCACTGTTTTCTCTAGGCATGAATGCTTCTGGAAGCTCACGCATCTGATTCTCAACCCGGAGGGGTATTTATGTCTGTGAGTGTGTCTGATGTACAGTAACACGATCAGCGGGCTGGGACTCCGCGCCATCTCCCGCGGCGTCACTAGTCCACGTTCTGGGCCGGGCGCCGGGACCCCGGACTCCCCGGGCCGCGTCTTCCCTGGCGGCCCGCGCTGCTGCGGCTGCGCACCTGGACGAGGCTGCAAAGGCTCCGCGGCATCCGGGGCTCACCAAGGCGTGGCCTTTGAACCCCAGGCTAAGGCTTCTTCCCGAGCCGGGCCGCGCAGACTCCGCCGCCTCAGGCTCGCGGGCCCGAGGGGCGCTTCGGCGCCGGCCCTGCCTCGGGCCGCCACGCGCCGCTTCGGTCCGCCCAGGGGCAGCTCCCGGCAGGCCCAGCGCCCGCGCGCGCCCGTGCGCCCCGCCCCCCCGCCCGTTCGGGCGCGGTCCAGAGCGCGCCCGCGCCCGCGCGCCGCCCCTCCTCCCGCCCCCGGGCCCCCCTCAGCCCCGGCCGGTCCCGGGGCTCCCCGCCCGCTCGCCTGGGAGTCCGCCGCCAGCCCGGGGCTCTCTCGTTCTCACCGGCAGGTGGCGGCGGACGCTCCGGAGAGTCCGAGGCGGCCGCGGCCCGGCGGCCCCGCTCCCTCAGCCGCGGCCCGGGGCGCGCCCCGCCGAAGCGCGCGCACGTCCCGCCGAAGGGCGCGCACGTCCCGACGCCGGCCGCGAGCTCCTGGCGCCGCCCCCGCCGGCCTGGGGGCGGGGCGAGGGCGTGACGTCCCCTTCGCCCAGGCTCCCCCAGAACGCAGCCCAGCCCTTTCCCAGCCGCCCCGGGCCCCGTGTCCCGGACCCGGGCCTGCGGGCCGCGCAGGCGCCTCTGCACCCCGGGCCGCCTCGGCGGCGAACAGCGGCGCCTCGTGCCTGCCCCGTGCCAGCCCCGTGCCAGCCCCGCGCCAGCCCCGTACCAGCCCCGCTCCCGCACACAGAGAGAGGAGGGAAAGGAGAGAGAGAAAGAGGAAAGGGGGAGGAAAGAGACAGAAGAGAGGTGAGAAGAAGAAAGAGGAAAGATGAGGACAGAGAGAAAAGAGAAAGATGAGAGAGGAGAGAAAGAATAGAGAAGAGAGATGAGAAAGAAAGAGGAGAGAAAGATGACAGGAAGAGAGAGGAGAGAAAGAATAGAGAAGAGAGATGAGAAAGAAAGAGGAGAGAAAGATGAGAGGAAGAGAGAGGAGAGAAACAATAGAGAAGAGAGATGAGAAAGAAAGAGGAGAGAAAGATGACAGGAAGAGAGAGGAGAGAAAGAATAGAGAAGAAAGATGTCACAGAGATGAGAAAGAACGAGGAGAGAAAGATGAGAGGAAGAGAGAGGAGAGAAAGAATAGAGAAGAAAGATGTCACAGAGATGAGAAAGAACGAGGAGAGAATGATGACAGGAAGAGAGAGGAGAGAAAGAATAGAGAAGAGAGAAAGATGTCACAGAGATGAGAAAGAACGAGGAGAGAAAGATGACAGGAAGATAGAGGAGAGAAAGAATAGAGAAGAGAAAGATGTCACAGAGATGAGAAAGAACGAGGAGAGAATGATGACAGGAAGAGAGAGGAGAGAAAGAATAGAGAAGAGAGAAAGATGTCACAGAGATGAGAAAGAACGAGGAGAGAACGATGACAGGAAGAGAGAGGAGAGAAAGAATAGAGAAGAGAGATGAGAAAGAAAGAGGAGAGAAAGATGAGAGGAAGAGAGAGGAGAGAAAGAATAGAGAAGAGAGAAAGATGTCACAGAGATGAGAAAGAACGAGGAGAGAAAGATGACAGGAAGATAGAGGAGAGAAAGAATAGCGAAGAGAAAGATGTCACAGAGATGAGAAAGAACGAGGAGAGAATGATGACAGGAAGAGAGAGGAGAGAAAGAATAGAGAAGAGAGAAAGATGTCACAGAGATGAGAAAGAACGAGGAGAGAATGATGACAGGAAGAGAGAGGAGAGAAAGAATAGAGAAGAGGGAAAGATGTCACAGAGATGAGAAAGAACGAGGAGAGAATGATGACAGGAAGAGAGAGGAGAGAAAGAATAGAGAAGAGAAAGATGTCACAGAGATGAGAAAGAACAAGGAGAGAACGATGACAGGAAGAGAGAGGAGAGAAAGAATAGAGAAGAGAGATGAGAAAGAAAGAGGAGAGAAAGATGAGAGGAAGAGAGAGGAGAGAAAGAATAGAGAAGAGAGAAAGATGTCACAGAGATGAGAAAGAACGAGGAGAGAAAGATGACAGGAAGATAGAGGAGAGAAAGAATAGAGAAGAGAAAGATGTCACAGAGATGAGAAAGAATGAGGAGAGAATGATGACAGGAAGAGAGAGGAGAGAAAGAATAGAGAAGAGAGAAAGATGTCACAGAGATGAGAAAGAACGAGGAGAGAATGATGACAGGAAGAGAGAGGAGAGAAAGAATAGAGAAGAGAGAAAGATGTCACAGAGATGAGAAAGAACGAGGAGAGAATGATGACAGGAAGAGAGAGGAGAGAAAGAATAGAGAAGAGAGAAAGATGTCACAGAAATGAGAAAGAACGAGGAGAGAATGATGACAGGAAGAGAGAGGAGAGAAAGAATAGAGAAGAGAGAAAGATGTCACAGAGATGAGAAAGAACGAGGAGAGAACGATGACAGGAAGAGAGAGGAGAGAAAGAATAGAGAAGAGAGATGAGAAAGAAAGAGGAGAGAAAGATGAGAGGAAGAGAGAGGAGAGAAAGAATAGAGAAGAGAGAAAGATGTCACAGAGATGAGAAAGAACGAGGAGAGAAAGATGACAGGAAGAGAGAGGAGAGAAAGAATAGAGAAGAGAGAAAGATGTCACAGAGATGAGAAAGAACGAGGAGAGAATGATGACAGGAAGAGAGAGGAGAGAAAGAATAGAGAAAGATGTCACAGAGATGAGAAAGAACGAGGAGAGAACGATGACAGGGAGAGGAGAGAAAGAATAGAGAAGAGAGATGAGAAAGAAAGAGGAGAGAAAGATGAGAGGAAGAGAGAGGAGAGAAAGAATAGAGAAGAAAGATGTCACAGAGAGATGAGAAAGAACAAGGAGAGAAAGATGAGAGGAAGAGAGAGGAGAGAAAGATAGGAAAGATGAGAGAGAGGGGAGAAAGAGGAGAGGAAGGGAGAGGAGAGAAAGATGTGACAGAGATGAAAAAGAAAGGGGAGAAAGATGAGAGGAAGAGAGGAAGAGAGGAGAGAAAGAATAGAGAAGAGAGAAAGATGTGACAGAGAGATGAGAAAGAAAGAGGAGAGAAAGATGAGAGGAAGAGAAAGAAGAAAAAGAAAGATGAGAGGAAAGAAAGAAGAGAGGAAAGATGAGAGGAAGAGAGAGAGAGAGAGAGAGAGAGAGAGAGAGAGAGAGAGAGAGAGAGAGAGAGAGAGAAGACCAAAATAGAAGAAAGATGTGAGAGTCAAAAAGTTGTATATAAGAATCTTGACTCCCACATTTTCTCATTTTTCTCATCTGTAAAATGAGGATCAAAGATTTCAAGCTGAAAGTGACCTTCCCTTTGCACAGAAGAAAAGTGAGACCCAAAGAGATCAGTTCCAGCCCAGAAGCTAACATGATTTCACAGTGATTTTTCAGAGAAAAAACTCTTGGAAAACTTATATAGTATATACTCACCTGCAACTTGGTTGTATTACCTTCCTGACAGGATTGTGTAAAAAATCTGTTCAACCAACCAACACTTATAAAATGCCCCTTGATCTACTGTGATACACCCTGAGTGCGTAAAGATTGCCACTCATAAAGTAGCTGGGTAGCCCAAAGGATAACATACTGGGTCTGGAGCCGGGAAGATCCTAGCCCAAAATGGACCTCAGACCCCTGCTAGCCATGTGCCCCAGGACTTGTCATTTCATTTGACTGACTCAGTTTCCTCAACTATAAAATGAGGATAATAATAATAGCCACCTTCCAGGATTGTTGTAAGGATCAAATAAGGTTTTTGTAAAGCTTTCTGCAAATCCTAAAGCAGGGGTGAGGAACCTTTTCTCTGCCAACAGCCATTTGGATCATTTATTTGGTCAAACATATATTTAATTCACCCCCCCCAAAGCTACTACATTTATTAAATTTCAAGTTCTGCCTGAGAGTGCATTGGCAATGCCAGACCAATACAGCCTGCAGGTCAGAGGTTCCTCTTCTCTGCAGCCTAAAGCATTATATATTAGCTATTATATTTGACTTATCAAATAAGATAACATATGAAAGGTTTTATAATCTTTTTTGGGGGGGTGTTTGTTGAAAGATTTTATAATCTTAACCTTTTATATACATACAAGATTATTATTACACATTTATTACTGTGCCCTCACATTATTACCCATCTCTAATATAAATATACCACCTGCCCTGTCAGAGTTTCCTGAGGGTTAACTTTGTCTCATACATTTTTGCATAATAGGTGTTTGAGAAGTGTTTGTTCTTGATGACTCTAGTGTGGTCAGACCAATTTCCAATCCTAGAATGATCAATGTGAAAGGGAATTTAAAAGCCACTCCCTTTGTTTTACAGAAGATGAAACTGAATAGCTAAAACAATTGCAGGATTTCCCAAACCTAGGCTTCTTTGTGTGGAAAGCTCCAAAAATGGCTGTAAAAATAATGTTATTGAAGATACTGACCTTTAGCCAAGTCAACAAACTTTAAGTGTTTTAAGTTTTTCCTATGTAACCTGTACTATGCTTTCATCTTTTAGATGAAAGAACACAAAATGTAGAAGTGTCATAACTTGAAACCGGTAGGGAACCAGGGAGACACCATGGAAAGAACTCTAGATTGGAAATTAAAGAATTTAGGTACAGATCCTAGCTCTGTCACTTACTGTTTGTGTGAGAAGGAAAGAAGGTTAAAAGATAAATGAGGAACCATAGAGAATCAATTAAAAGACTTTTCCATACTGAGAATATTAGAGCAACAACTCCTCTTCCAAGAAAATCCCCTTTCAGTATTTCAATTTTGGAATAGGTCTCATCCTTAAAATTTAACCCTTCTTAAATTAGTGAAAGGGCTCATACTGATGGGAATTTTAGATCTATGAACATGGATCCACGAACAAAGAATGTAAGGGTTCTTTGTTATTTCTTTATATTTTTTAAAGAACATTGGGCCACCACAAATCAAGAGAGCTGAATGCTGTTCCTTACTCTGCCTCTTAATAACCGTATGTTCTTGGGGAAGTCACTCTTCCTGATCCTGAGTTTCTTTGTCAGTAAAATAGGAAGATCATTGATGATTGCTGAAGTTTAATATAGCTCAAGATGCTATTAGATGGTGCAGCAGATAGAACCCTGGAGTCGGGAGGACCTGAGTTCAAATCTCCCACAACCCTTGATACTTATTAGCTGTGTGACCTCAGGCAAGTCACTTAACCTTAACGCAGCCAGAGCCATCTCCACAAGGCCTGATATCTGGCCATTGGATCCAGATGGCTATGGAGGAGAAAATGAGACTGGTGACTTAACACAGCCCCAGCAACAATATAGCTTAAACTTTCTATAATCCAGGAACTCTATTTCAGGTTCTCAACTATATCTTTGGTTACCATTTGGCAAACCTCTTTCCTTTGAGTGTCTCAGTCTCACAGTTATAGGATCATAGGATTTAGGATTGAAAAGCATCAGAGGAGTCATCTCAATCAACAGCATTCAAAATGTGATCTGTGGACCCCCAAAGGGTCTCTGAGAGCCTTTCAGAGGATCCACCAGTTCAAAGTATTTTCATAATAATACTTAGACATTTTAATTTCTAATATGGTAAATATCAATAGATATAACCCATATCAACAAAAGTCTTTTGGGGTTCTCAAATTTTAGGAAAATAAAATTAAAAAATTAAGAATCATTGATAAAATCCAATGCCCTCATTTTCTAGGAAGAAGACCTGAGGCCTAGAGGGGTAAGGTAACTTGCTCATGGCTAAACAGTTAAATGGTCACAATTTAGAAAATCAGAATAATATTGACAATTCAAGGAAAAATTTGCATAGTGCAAATACAATCCAGTTCAGTTACCAGGGTTTGCAGGTGGCTCCATCAGCCACATCTGTCATTCCTTCACCCAGAAGATTACTGAATCCCTTCCAAAGCAATCAACCTTCCTCCCCTCTCTCCCTGACTCTGGACAGTATCACTGAGGAGTCATTACCTCCTGCAGGGGGGCTGGCAGCTTTACTTGAATGCATAACCAGATTGGATTAACTTCCATTTCAGGAGGTAGGTGGCTTGAGCTTGTGGGGGAAGGTTTCCCACTGCTTTGGGGGGAAACAAGGAACTATAAATCTGCCTCCAATTCTTCACATTTCAGGCAAAAAGATGTCTCTGACTTGTTTATACTTGTAAGCGTTTTACATGCCAGAGGTAGCAGGGGACACATTTATAGCTATTTCTTTATTGCCAAAGTAATTGCTTTGCAGCAAGTCAGGTGCCTCTCTGTACAGAAAGTTTCATATGCTATTTTATCTACCAGCAAATGAAGGTCCTGACTAATTTTGGAAAGACAGATAATATGTTCCATCCATTCCTTCCATAGAAATCTTTTCAATAGGCCAGAGGTATTGCACAAAACCTAACTACCCGTTAGTCAATGGCCAACTAAGCTCCGATCAGATACTTCCCCAAACAGTGCTGTCTCCTCAGAAGATAAGCTGTGCCTTCTTTCCCACTGTACTTCATATCCTGCCATTTCCTTGAGAGTGTACTATCCTGTGAGTATTGATAGTTATGAAATATCAGAGGGAGAGGAGTCTTTTGAGATCCTATGGTCCCTTCATTTTACAGAAAAGCAAAACTATGAGTTGTCTTTAGAACTTGACTCTTTCCCAAATCATACAGAATTTTATGATCAGAGCCGAGATTCTACTCCCTAACAAGTCTTATGACTCTGAGGGGCAGTGCTCTCCCTTGTCACCAGTGAAACACATTTGTAAGGTGAATGACTTAAGGGTAAAGGCAATAAGAGAGAGATGAGTGAAAACCTGTGGACCAGTGCTGATTAGGAATCAAGATGGAGGCTGAGGTACCACATCTGCTCCACTGCCTGGGTATTTGACCTCCTGGTCCTTGTGACCTGCTCCTGCATTCTTCCATAAGGGCATCAGGGTACCAGATAACCAGTGAACAGATCTTGAGAAAGAGTTCTGAAAGGTATTGAACAAATCTTGCCTTCCCACTCTTCTCTTTTAAATACTTTTCCCTCATGCTTTTGGGATAAGCAAATCCACAGATAGGAATATTCCAACAAGGAGAGATTTAGCAGAAACTAATGTAAATATTGCCCTAGGATCAAAAGAATCAATTGCAACAGTGAAGAACTAGGGAGACTTGGCTTGGCAAGAGTTTAAGAGAGAAAGATTTAGGGATTTTTGTTTTACTCCAAGCTCAGAATACTCAGAATAATACTAAAAATTACTGTGTCTGGATCATGAGAAACAATAGTCCTATTATACTATGTACTTGTCAGGACACATCTGGTATATTGTATTCCAATATAGGTCTTGAATTCTAAGGGACTGATAGAGAAAGAGGATGATCAACATGGAGACTAGTCTAGGAAACCATCATGTCGGAGGAATGATAAGAGGAACAAGTAATGTTTTCCCAAAGTTACTCAGGGGGAAATAAACTAGGACCAATGAATGAAAGTCAGAAGGAAGCAAATTTTGGCTCAATATAAGAAAGAACTTTCTAACCATCAGAGCTTCCAAGAATGGGTAAGCCTGCCCTCTGAGTTACTTGTCACTGAGAGAAAGGAATTAGACTATGAATAAGGGTCTCTCAGAGATGTTGTAGAGAGGATTTTTGTAATATACCATTGTTTGTGTTGGCTGCCCTCTATAAGTCTATAAAATATCCTCATTCTTTTTTTTCAGAAGCATAAAATAAAATTTTCCCCTCAAAGCATAAGGATATTTACAGTGTAACACAGTGATAACTAGGAATTTTCCAAGAGAGAGAAACATTACTCATATGACATTTTCATTTCCATTTTTGAAGCAAGGGGAAAAACACTGTTACAATCCATGCTGTTGCTTCTGGAAAGAAAAATTAAAAGGGAAAGAAATAGTAGTGTGAAAGAGCTTGAATATCCCTCTTTTCTAAGGATGGGGAGAAGAAGAGGAAGTACCCACCTTTCAGTCCTGTATAATCCCAGCTGGTTGAGTCTTTTTTTCTGATGGAGATCTATTTTTCCTGTTAAACCAGAAGTCATAAATTCATCCAGATATAGAAACTAGAGTTAGAGTTAGATCATCTCACCTAAATCCCCCATTTTACATATGAAGGAAATGAGGCAGAGAAATGCAAAATGACTTGGTCCAAGGTTATACAGCAAAATGGGGCAAAGCTCAGACTAGAACCTGGTCAGAGAAATCATTCTGAATTCTTCTCTCAGGGCCCAGACTCTCAACCGAAGCCACTGTTTGTAGACATCATCCAGAAGAGTTACTAAGCTTAGGTCTAAACTCTCTGGCTCCAATATATTGAAAAAGCAGCTAGTCTCAAATATAATGAAAGATAGAGGATTAATGAGTTTGTGCCATTCTCACCATCTCTCGCATCCCCGATGATTCAGTACTTCTTCCTAGTCTATTAAAAAGCAGGCCAGCTGCAATGACCAGGGTGCTCTCTGATCAGAGAAGGGTTGCTATGGAGACAGACAAGTCTTTCAAGAGAGGCTCTTTGGAGGTTTGTCCGTGTGTGTCTGTGTGAGAGGCTGCCCTAACAAGTACAAGGCCTTGTACTACCTAGTTCACAGGATTGCTATAAGGAAAGCACTCTGTACACTTTAAATCATTATTTTAGAAATGTGAATCATTATATTTATGAATAATCCAAAAATCTTTACACTGTCATTGTTCATGGTGCCTGAAGGTCAACCATCAGACATGTAGTCCCTTGGATGGTAAAGCATTTTCTGGCATCAAAAGGGCCCTGAAAAGATATTTATACCCACAGGAGGTCTAAAATCCAGATTCTTCAGCTACAAAAATGGGAGGAGGACTAGGCTAGATGAATTGTGAATTTCTTCCCAGCTCAAAAATGCTAATGTCTATCATCTGCCACATTAGCTAGAATCTAGACCCTTCCTTCAGCAATGGGAAGAGGGCTAGGTTCCAGGGAGATTGAAAATGAAATAATTTTATGTGAAAGGTAAAATAATCTGTCCCTAAGATAAAATCTGATCAACTGACTTCATGATGATGCCCAAACCTGGTTGATGCATGCCTTAGAAAGATTTGTTAGTCTAGTAGTCATTTCCATGTTTGAATGAGAATTTCATTGTTCTATTACATTGATAACAAAAAAAAGGTAACAAAAGATATCAAAATTACCTTTCTAATAAATTCCTGTCACAAAGGAGCAGCTCCTCATATTCACCTGTTCTGAGTTGAAACATGTTGCCATTCTCTGTAAGATGTATTGGGTTCTTGGTCCAAGGTAGGGAGTCTGGAATTTTCTAAAACCCTCTTCCCTTTCTCCAGTTACATTTTTTAAAATTTATTTTTATTTTTGTACAATTCCTTATACATTACTAAAATATTCTTTTTTAAGAGTAAATATAATACCCACTCCCCCCCCCCCCAAATATAGACCCTCATGAGAAATAAAGGAAAGAGAAAAAACGTGTGCTTCAGTCTGTGTTCCAACATCGCCAGCTCTGTCTCGGGTGGATCACATTCTTTTTTTTTGTTTGTTTGTTTTTTAGGTTTTTGCAGGGCAAATGGGGTTAAGTGGCTTGCCCAAGGCCACACAGCTAGGTAATTATTAAGTGTCTGAGACCAGATTTGAACCCAGGTACTCCTGACTCCAGGGCCGGTGCTTTATCCACTACGCCACCTAGCCACCCCATGGATCACATTCTTTATGATAAGTCCATCACAAAAGCTACTTTCATATTTTTCCACCATTGCTGTTGCTGATCAAAACTCCCTCCACCCATACCTCCCCACTACCATATACTATATTTTCTCTCTCCTTTCACTCTGTTCCCTCTTTTAAAATGTGCTGTAGGTAGCTGAGTGGCACAGCAGACTGATCACCAGCTCTGGGGACAAAAGGCCCTGAGCCCACATACCACCCCTAAGGCCCAGCAACCACCAGATCCTGTGGTCCCAGACAGGTCACCCAATCCAAATCCCTTCCAAGAAGTAAAAAAAAAAAATGTGTTATATCTGACCACTCTCCCCCATGATCCACCCTCTCCTCCATCACCCACATCCCCCCTTCCCCCTGTCCCCCTTCTCTCCTTTTTTATTCTAGATGTCTATACCCCATTGAGTGTGTATGCTGTTTCCTCTCCGAGCCAACTCTGATGAGAGCAAAGGTTCCCTCATTCCTCCTCGCCTTCCCCCCTTCCATATCATTGCAGTAGCTCATTGCAATAAAAAATATCTCATTATATGAAATATCTTAGCCTATTCCACCTTTCCTTTCTCTTACTCCCAGTACATTTCCCTTTTAGCCATTGACTCCATTTTTACACTATATTATATCTTCAAATTCAGCTCTCTCCTGTGTTTCATCTATAAAAGCTCTTTCTACCGGCTCTCTTAAATGAGGAGGTTCATATGAGTATTATCAGTATCATTTTTATATGCAGGAATACACACAGTTCATCATCATTAAGTCCCTCATAATTTACCCTTCTCCTCCACTCTCTATGCTTCACCTGAGTCCTGTATTTGAAGGTCAAACTTTCTGTTCAGCCCTGGTCATTTCCACAGGAACATTTGAAATTCCCCTGGTTAATTGAAAGGCCATCTTTTCCCCTAGAAGAGGATGTTCAGTTTTTATGAGTAATTTATTCTTGGTTGCATTCCAAGCTCTTTTGCCTTCTTCAATATTATATTCCAAACCCTACGAGCCTTTAATATAGTTGCTGCTAAGTCCTGTGCGATCCTGACTGCAGCTCCACAATATTTGAATTGTGCCCTTCTGGCTGCTTGTAGTACTTTCTCTTTGACTTGGGAGTTCTGGAACTTGGCTATAATATTCCTGGGTTATTTTTTATTTCTTTCCAGAGGAGATCAGTGGATTCTCTCAATTTCTATTTTTCCCTCTGCTTCTAGGATATCTGGGCAATTTTCCTGTAGGAATTCTTTAAAAATGAGGTCAAGACTCTTTTCTTGATAATGACTTTCAGGTGTCCCAATAATTTTTAAATTATCTTTCCTGAATTTGTTTTCCAGATTGGGTGTTTTTTTTTTTAATGAGATGTTTCACACATTTTTTTCTAATTTTTCATTCTTTTCGTGTTGAAGTATTGTGTCTTGACTTCTCCTAAAGTCATAAAGTTATAAGCTTCCTTTAGCTCCATTCTACATCTGAAGGATTTGTTTTCCTCAGAGAGCTTTCTTATCTCTTTTTCCATCTGGCCAATTCTGCTTTTTAAAGCATTCTTCTCCTCAAAAACTTTTTGAACTGTTTTATCCATTTGACCTATGCTAGTTTTTAACATGTTATTTTCTTCAGCATTTTTTTTGGATCCCCTTCTAAGCTGCTGACTTCTTTTTTGTGGTTTTCCCTGCATCTCTCTCATTTCTTTTCCCAAATTTTCTTCTATCTCCTTACTTGATTTTCAAAATCTTTTTTGAGCTCTGTCATAGCCTGAACCCAATTTCTGTTTTTCTTGGAGTCTTTAGATGCAGGAGCTTCAGATTGAGTATTTTCATCCTTTTTTGGGATCATAGACAATGTATTTCTCAATGGTGTTCCTCTTTTTTCCTCTGTTTACTCATTTCTCCAGAATGTGCCTGGTTTTGGGGTGCTTCCTGAACTTTTGAGTATTATTGGGACACCCCCCCCCCACAAGGATCTTAGTATGTGAAGCTCTGACTTCCCTCCAGGTCTGTGAATGACCACAAGTATACCCCTCTGCCACCAGGCTGAGGTTGGGGGAGGCTGTTCTATGGGGGGCCTAGACTGTGATCAGGTTCTGAATGTGGTCAGAGCCCCAGAGTCCTGTTCCAGGTACAGAGGACAGCGCTTGGAAATCTCTCTGCACTCCCCTACCTTTGGTAGACTGAGCACTCAAGGCTTGGTTACCTGGGGGCTCCTGCTTGCCTGCTCCACACCTGCTTCCTGGATCTGGGCTGCTGGGGCTGCTACTGCTGAGCTGACCCAGATCACTGCTGCAATCACCCTGAGGGCCTGGGCTTTGGCACTCGCTCTGGCAGAGGTCCCCTCCACTGATTCTCCAATTTGTGCCTGTTGCTCCCTGGGATGTAGATCAGGAAACTGCCCCTGCTGCCATGAGCTATGGCTCCCTGGGGCTGCCTCCCAGAGGCTGAACTTTCTTCACTTTGGCAGGCCTCCCCTCTAACCCCATGGAGCAAAGCCTTTCCACTATTGTCCAGGTTACCTTGATCTGGAGAACTGCCTCACTGGTATCTTTCTGTCTCTTGAAAACTTAGTTAAAGTCATAGTTTTAAGATTTTTGAATTATTATGGAGAGAACACCTAAGCGAGGCTCTTCACCTGTCATCATCTTGTCTCTGCCCCGTTACTCACATTTTAATTAATTTGTTTCTGATATTCATATTTTTATATATCTGATGACTACAGTAATCATATTTTTCTCTACCACCCAAATCAGGACACATAGTCTAACTAAAGCTATTTATTTGTAAAGCTATTTATTTGTCACAGCTTGTTAATGTACTTTGTTTTCTGAAAAATGGGACTGAGATTATAGAACCAATAAGCAAAACTAGAAGATGTTTGATTTTGTTTTTGCCAACTAACAAAATCAGTAAATCAAAAGCTCAAAAAAAGAGAAAGGAGATAAAACTTAAAATGAATGAGATAAATTCCCAACAGAGAGGAAAGAGAAATATCAGAAGCTGTTAGGACAAAAAAATTGAGATTTCAAAGGAAAAAAATTAGTATCTACAAATATAAAAGCACCTAAAATGAGATGTAGAACTTTTATATAGCTCAATCTTGGGAGGAAAATAATGTTAAGCAAATCATAAAAAATGAACTACCTAAGGTGGAGGACACTCTAATCCAGATATATTTACCAATGAATTCCAGCAATCATTTAAGGAGCAATTAATACCTATACTACAATCATTTTTGTAAAAACAGGAAATAAATTCCTTTTATGAATCAAATACGACCCTGATACTAAACCAGACAGCACCAAAGCAGAGAACAGAGAATTATAGATCAATTTCACTAATGAATATTGATGTAAATTTTTAAATAAAAACATTTCAAGAAGATTACAGATGCATTCATTAAATAAATCACTATAACCTTGTATTCATAACAAGATTTCAAGGATGATTCAACATCTAAAATTAGGACTCTCCCAGGATATTTAGGATATATGATTGCTGCAACTGTAAACCATATCCGAATTCTCACTGTTATAAAATTCCTACATTCTATCCTTATCCCATTAGGCTACTAGAAATCATTTTAATGAATGATATCTACATAGTATTTTACATATATAGCTATATTTGATCCTCTCAACAATCTTCTGAAGTATATGCCAAAGGAATGAATATCATCATGGGAATGAGGAGATTAAGGCACAAAAAGGTTGTGTACCATGTTCTTGGTCTAAAGGCAAGTAAATCTAATAGATGGGATTCTAACTAGGTTTCTTTTGACTCCAAATACAGCATTCTTTATTATACTACTTTGTTAAAATGTCTTGAATGGTCAGATATATATTGGTTTAGAGGAGGGAATCTTGTAAAGTTGAGCTTATGGGTCGACTGCAGGACCTTCACAATAGCCCTTTCTTAACTCCAGTCTATGGCTCACATGCTTTTAAAATCTTCAAAGGCTACTTGGGCTGCATTTCGTCCAGTTGCTCCCATGACACCTCCTCCTAGAAAATGAAAATAACTTCCTTGAATCCTCATGTCCCAAACTGTTTGGAGAAAGGAACAAGAAATAAGCAGCAGAGACCCTAAACTGTCCTTTATTATGAAACTCCCATTATATCAAACTAGTAAATTCCAAGAGAAGAGAGATTACTGAAAGTGAGATTTGGTGAGGGTTGTTGTTCATGGTGATTATGGTGGTGGTAGTGGTGATCCATGGGAAAAGATGACAGGGAGCCTAGGTTAGCAAATGGGAAGTAGGTTCCTGCCTTTCCAGAAGCCTATCTTCTAGGTTAGAGAAGCTTAATTTTGTGGTCTGTGAATTTGTTTAAAAAAAAAAACAACAACTTTTGGGGCAGCTAGGTGGCGTAGTGGATAAAGTACCGGCCCTGGAGTCAGGAGTACCTGGGTTCAAATCCGGTCTCAGACTCTTAATAATTACCTAGCTGTGTGGCCTTGGGCAAGCCACTTAACCCTGTTTGCCTTGCAAAAAGCCTTTTGATAACTTTATTTCAATGTAATTGACTTCCTTTTGTAATCCTATATTTTATTTTGTGCATTTAAAAAAATATTATGGAAATGGATCGATGGGTGTCACCAGAATCCAAAGGGGTCTATTACAACACAAACCATTGAGAATTAATGATCTAGATATCAACAAAAATTTCAAAATGGAATTCCAGCACCAAAAATATCATTCATACTTAGAATGTGAGCAGTAAAAAATCTTCTCACATCAGTCCATTCTCTTTCCCGATTCTGACAGGCCCTCTAGACCACCAATCACCCCTAATACCCACACTCATGGAATGCGTGAGAAGTGCCAGTCACATACCAGGATGAGCTCCACTGCCACAGAGGTAGAGACCCCGGATAGGGGAGCGGTAGTTGGAGTATGGCGGCAACGGCCTGGCAAAGTAGAGCTGATCCAGGGTCATGGCTCCATGGAATATGTTCTGTAAGGGATGGACTGGGTTAATGGAGAATTAGACTTGCCTCTGCTTATATAGATTTAATGGTTGGCCTGGAGTCCAGCCTCCTCTACCACTGACTGTGTCTATGAGCCAGTCACTTGACCTCCATCTGCTTCACTTTCCTCATCCAGAGAATGGGGACAGAAATAGCACCCCTCCAGGGTGGCTGAGAGACCCAAGGAGATGCCATCAGTGGATCAGCAAGGAAGCCTCTGTGTGCTAGACTTCAGACATTGTGTATGGCTTTACAGTTTGCAAATCAACACCTTGCAAAGTGCTTTAGACATATTAGCTATTATTACTGTTGTTGTTATTGGATCAATGCCAGGCCAAGAAAGGAACTATCTTATAAATGAGAAATGTGATTTGGAAGGAAAAAAACACAAAAATCTAGCTCCACTGGGATAGAAATCCAGAGATGACATGAATTCAAAGGGCACATTCATGGACAGGCCAAGGAAGCAGCCCCCAATATTTGGAGGGAGAATAGTCATTGCTCCTTCCTCCTCTCAGGAACTGGTGCACCTGCAGCTATGCCCCCCACCTTCCTGGCACCCTGCCAGCGATGGCATGCCCCTTCTGTGTCTTCTTTTGTATGCCTCTCAGGCCTCTATGAAACTGAGCTTAAAGGGACAAAAGATAAAGAAACTCCAGGACTGGAACAGTCTCTTGAGGACAGTTGAAGAGAGAAGGGGATGGGAAGCATTTGTAGTAGCATACTCACCCCCCCAGGAAGTCCAAAGACCCTCTCAAGATCAGGTGGGGTTAGGACGTCTCTGCCGATCACTGATTTCTTGAAGCCTGGGGCATAGGCCTCAATACAGTCAAACACTAGGAATTCCAAATAGTAGGGAAACAAGCATATATTAACAGGAAGTGGAACACTGGAAATATCCACAAAGAAATGGTCATGGGAGCTTCCTGGTTATCAGCAAGGGAATGTATAAGGGCTGTGTCTATCATCTAATGAAAGTCCTTCAATGAATAAAAAAAGCATTTATTAAGGGCCTATTATGTGCAGAGTATTCTGCTGAATACTGGTGATACTAAGTACTGGAAATGCAGTGAAAAGCAGATATAGTTCAACAGGAATGATCTGGGTCTATATCTACATACACGCATGCAAGCATGTGGTTGCAATGAACACACACAGGCATATACACACATATATATACATACATATGTGTGGCATGTGCCACACATGCAGAGAGCTCGAATATGTAAAATGTAAGCACATATCTAAGCATGTAGGAATAGACATGTCTATATGCACACATGTGTATGGAGCAATGCACAATATGCATAAGCATTCAATAAAAGACAATATATATTTTACTTATAAAACAATATATTATAATATCCAAATTAATGATTGATATTGTAAATATTAATAATATATAATTATACATAACTGATAGAAATACAATTATATATTGCATAAACCCCATAAATTATACATATATATATGTGTGTGTGTATATATGGATGCATAAAAGTCCCTTTTGCAGTAGAAAAGCAATTAAAACAATTTAAAAAGCTAGATAGTCCAAATTAATTTGTTTTTTTACCATGTCTTCAAAAATAAATCAGGGTTGATGAAACATATTTCCCTCCTTTTATTACAGAAGTGAGGAACTATAGATATGGAATGTTATATGTGCTGATTGACATTATTCTGCTGCCTGGTTTTATTTGTTTTTGTTTTCTGCATTATAAGGAAGGGTTCAATGGAGTGGAAATATATTTGGAAATAACAGTGATACAAAAAAACTAGAAGGCAGCAATAAAGCTTTTTTTTAAAGAAATTAATCATTTGGGGCAAAATAAGGCATCACCTCTGTTGAGAATACTTTGTGTTTCCTACAAGAAGATTCTTGGGCTTTGTGTTGTCTTAAACAAATTCTTTCAGGTTCTTAAATTTCTCTTGTGTGGTATAAAACCTTGCAAGGAACACAAGAGGAGCTCTCTGGGACAAGCCCATTCTTGTGTCACACAAGTCCAACACCTTATTTTAGACTTATTTTCTGGACAAAGGTTTTGCCTTGGTTTGAAGAGAGAATAGGAATCTAATGAAGAGAGCAAGCACCAGAGAAGGATTTGAACATCATAAAATTATCTATACATATGCCCAGAATCTCTGAGTTGGAAAAGACTTTAGAGGTCAAGCTATTTCTTTCTATAGCTGAACAGGATCTCCTTTCCAACTAAAATGAGAAGTTACAACCAGTATCCATCTGAAGACCTCTAATGACAGGAAACTTCACCTTGTGAGATAGCCCAAGATAATTTTGGACTCTCTAAGTCTTCCATGAGGACACTTTTCCTCACATCCACTCTCTGATTTCTAATCATTGCTCTATATCTGTGCAATAATTTCAGCCTTTCTTCCATATGACAACCCTTCAAATCCAAATGTCACATTCACTACTACTCCCCAATCTCCTCCTTTCTGTGTTCACATCATAATTTCCAATCCATTCACAATCCTGATTCTTTCTTTGGACACACTTTTGCTTATCCAGATTCTTGGGGAAATATAGGGTCCAGGACAGAACAGAATGTTCCAAACATGATCTGAACAGAGCTAAGTGCAGAGAGGGTATCATCATCTTCTTTATTGTAGACCAAAGATTCTTAACATATAAAACATTTTTTAAAAAAAATTGATAACTATATTTCAATATATTTGGTTTACTTTTCAATTCTATGAAATTTTACTTTGTACAGTCAAAAATATTATTCCAAGAAGGAGTCCATAGGCTCCACCAGCCTGGCAAAAGTGTCTGACCTAAGAGAGGTTAAGAATCCTTGTCAGACACTCTGAAGTCTAAGCTTGGGATGACGTTTTTGTTTGCCATATTCCCCTACTGACAGATACTTTCTCTTTTTTTTGGAAGGCAGTGGGGTTAAGTGACTTGCCCAAGGTCACACAACTAGGTAATTATAAGTGTCTGAGGCTGGATTTGAACTCAGATCCTCTTGACTCCAGGGCCCAGTGCTCTATCCACTGCGCCACCTAGCTGCTCTGAAAGATACTTTCAAGGAGAAGCAAAGTGCCAAGAGAGACAAATAACCAGGAGGTTTCCAAAGATCTTACCTCTTTATCCTAAAGGATAATTGCAAAGATTACCCCTTTAAGTAGGAGAGGAATAGCCTGAGAAAAGTGGAAAAGTAGATTGAATGGGATACCAGTGAGAGAATAGTAGGGTTTGAGGTAAGGAAGAATGAGAAAAGGTTTTCACTCTTGTAGCCACCATTCCAGAGACAATGACTGAGTGTCTCCTTTGCTTTACCTCTGTCAGCATAAGCATTTCTCTCTTGCTCATCCCAGACCTTTCCGCCTGTCATGGTATAGGGAGTGTACTGAGTGAAGAGTGAGATAACATGGCAGCCCGGTGGAGCCAGGGTAGGGTCCAGTGATGATGGAATACAAAGTTCAATCATGGGCCTGAGTCAAGGGGAGAGAGTCAGAGAGAGAATTAAATCTTTTGAGAAGTATGAGATTCAAAAGAAAACTGCAAGGAAATATGGTCTGAGATCACTCTCCTAGAGAACTACCAGTATTTTAGAATATCCTACAAATCAGTTTTATCTGACTTGAATCCTTAAAGTAATTATCTTCCAGAGTCTCAGAGAGTACATCTCTCATAGCCTTGGGATGTCAGGAAGCTATCAGTGAAACTCCTCATTAGTTCATAACTCCATTTTTGCATGTAATTGGCTTCTACCATTTCCATCCTTAGCTATAGAGAAAATAAAGCAGGCAAAAATATGTTTTAAGGATTTTTCCCTAGTAAGATTGTAGAAAAGACACATTAATGATACTATACTGATCTTTAAAATTTCTCTTACTTTTATTCTAAAATTAAACATCACTGACTGTGACTATATCAAAAGGAAACAAACAAAAAAAGATTAAATGTGAAACAACTTGTATTCCTTACAGTTAGTTTGGTTTTCAAGAGCAGCACAGCAGTATCAAAACTGCCTTACTTATATATTACTTTCTGAATTTCTGCTCTTTGGTTGCATTTTAAAGAATGTTTCATTGGTGCTCTTTTTTTAATCTTTTTTTGAATAATAATATACTGTAGGGGGGTGGCTAGGTGGCACAGTGAATAGAGCACCGGCCTTGGAGTCAGGAGTACCTGGGTTCAAATCCGACCTTAGACACTTAATAATTACCTAGCCATGTGGCCTTGGGCAAACCACTTAACCCCATTGCCTTGCAAAAACTAAAAAAATATATACTGTTAATGAACTTATGAATGGATTCAAACATTGTGGAAAGCATTTTGGAATTAAGCCCAGAAAGTGACCAGAACAACCATATTTCTAAAACCAGATATCCCACATCTAGAAAGACTAAAGAAATCAAAGACAGAAAGAAAAGTTCCATATGTAACAAAAGGAGCTGTTTTTTGTAGTTGCAAAGAATTGAAAACAAATAACTTTATCAATTGAAGAATGGCTCAACAAATCATGGGACATAGGATTATGATAGTCTGGTATGACAGGGCAGCTAGGTGGTGCAGTGGATAGAGAATTGGGCTTGAAATTAGGAAGACATCTTCCTGAGTTCAAATCTGGCCTCAGATACTTTTAGCTTGGTGACCCTGGGCAAGTCACTTAACCCTACTTGCCTCAGTTTCCTCATCTATAAAATTCCATTGAAGAAGGAAATGCAAACTACTCCATTATCTTTGCCAAGGAAATCTCAAAAATGGGGTCACAAAGAATTGAATATAACTGAAATATCGAACAACAACATCCAGTAACAAAAGTGTAGTGTAAATAGAGAGCTGGTTTCAAAACCAGGAAGGTCTTCACTCAAGTTACACCTCTGATATCTACTGGCTGTATGAACTTGGGTAGGCCATTTAACCAATCATTGTTCTAATAGTAAAAGTCCAAGAAAAGGTTCTAAAAAGGTTCACCTTAAAGTTCCCTGTATCAAAGAAATCATAGGGGAAGTAGGATTATGGATAGAGAACTAGAAGGGATTTTAAAGGCAATCTAATTCAGCTTTTCCATTTTACTCCTGAGGAAATTGAGACCCAGGGAAGTTAAATAACTTATCCAAGATCATATAAGGAAGAATCATCATAGGTGGAAATGAATGCAGGTCCTCCGACTGCACTATATACCACAAGTACCTCCCATAAATGTGTTGGAAGGCTACTATGCCATATAACAATGAGGAGAAGGGAGAATTCAGAGAAGTATGATACTATGTTTAAATTGATACGAAGTGAAGCAAAATAGGATCAAAGTAGCTAATATTTTAAAAGCTATAGCAGTGTAAAAAAATGAATACTATGTAATTTTAATAGATCTGAGAAAAAATTACCTCCCTCCTTTCTTGGAAGAGGTGGGAGATGCCAGATTTAGAGCATTAACTATACTGTCAATCTTGGTTGATGTATTGGTTGATTCTGCTTATCTACCATTCTCTCTTTTTTATTCTTTGTTACAAAGAATGACTTTCTGGGTAGGGAAATAGAGAAGAATTTATTTGGAAATGTAAATGTTATGAAAGCAATCCATTACTTGAAAGAAGAACAAATATGAATGATAGAATCTTGACATTCACCTTTCAAAGCTTTAGTTTCCTCTTCTGTAAAAATGAAGGAATTGGATCAGATGAATTTTAAAATTCCTTTGACATCTAAGATCTATGGTACTAAGAAAGGTCTCTGTGTGTGTGTGTGTGTGTGTGTGTGTGTACCTCTTGCCAGAAGGGAAGAAGGGATTAGTGTAATGAGGCTTAAATGAAATAATGCATATAAAAAGCTTTTCAAACTTTATGTACATGCCACTAGTTATTATTCTTATTATCATTATTAAAAGGAAATAGGTGGTTACTTTCAAGAGGAATATTGCTATAATAAGATTAGCTGACATTTACATCACACTTTTAGGTTGATAAAGCACCTTACATGCATTATCTCATTTGAGCTTCCCTCAAATTTTGTGATATAGATTTATACAGGTATTATTAATCCCCATTCTACTAATTAGGATATCACAGGCACTAAATTTGCCTACGATCACAGAGCTGTGAAGTATCAGAGAATTCAAATTGAAGTTTCTCAGGATGCTCAGGCTAATATTATTTCCACTATACTACATTGCTTTATAAAGCAGGGAAAAATGTATATATCTATATCAACATATATAACTGTAGACCTTTAAACTATATCTAGAGCTATAGATGTTATATCTAGGTAGATATAGATAGATAGACAGACAGAAGATAGATACATAGATGGATGGATAGATAGATAAATATATAGATAGACAAGATAAATGCTTAAGTTGGTAGTAGATGGATGGACAGATAGAGAAATGGAAGATACATAGATGAATAGATAGGTAGGTAGATGGATGGATGGATAGATAGACAGATGAATAAAATAGAGGAGAGGAAATAGTTCAACAGATATTATGGAGCTAGAATCATAATAATTTAACCACTGGTAGGATTTATAGAAGCAAGGGAACAATCAAAAGTAATGCCAAGGTTAAAGCTTAGGTAAATGATGTTGCCAATTAGGATTTTGGGGAAAAAAGATCATTCAGTAAGTATATAAGCATTAGTTAAGCTTGTACTATATCCCAGACTCTGTGCTAGGGAGTGAGCAATACAAATACAAAGCCAAGACAATCCCTGCCCTATACTCTACTGGGAGGGTGACCTAACATGTTCCTAACTACCATGAAATCAGTACACTGTGGTTTGGGGCAGGTGATTGACAAATGGAGGAATCAAGAAAGCCATCTTGAGTTGGGGCTTAAAGGAAACCAAGGATAGTCCATTTTGGGCTATATTGAACTTAATATTCTGTTGGGACATACAGGTGGAGCTATCCTGTAAACAATATAAAGTCAAATCTTACAAATAGAAGAAATATCAGGGATGGAGATAGTGATATGTGAGTTATTTGAGTGAAGGTGATTGTCAGCTCAGAAGAATGAATAAAAGAAAGAAAATATAGCAAGAAGAAAAGCCCAAGGACCAAACCTTAAGTAAGATCAACATCAGAGAGATGAGAAAGAAGAAGCAATTGCTGAAGGAAACAGAGTGAAATAAGTAAAATAAGAAACAGAGCATTCCTTGGAAACCAACTGAGGAAAATTTATTCAGAAGAAGGGTGGTCAACAGAGTCAAAAGTTATGAGAAAAGTTCTGGAGTTCAAAGGCTAATTACAAAACTTTGGATAGGGTTAAATAAGGAGGCCAATTGTGATGTTTTGAAAAGTAATTTCAATTGAGTAGTAAGGATGGAACCCAGGTAGCAAGCAGTGAAGGAGAAGGTGGATGATGAGGAAGTAATGGATTACATTTCTAGAAATTTAATGGCTAAAGGGAAGAGATACATAGGCAGCGGCTTGATTGGGTTGAAGGACATAAGGAAAACTTTTTCAGGATGGGCAAGAATTTAGTATATTTATAGGAAGATAGAAAGAGATCAGGTTAGAGGGAGATGGAAAGGTTGAAGATACATGAGAGAAAGAGAAGAAAACAAATTCATTTTTTTCTTTATATACCCAGCAGCTAGTACTGTATTTTCCATTCAGTAAATGCTGGTTGGATCAGAATGTGTTGGATTAGATTGAAGAGGGGATGACAGAAGGAACAAAGGTCCTAGACAAGGCAAAAGCAGAAAGAATCAAGGACACAGGATAGAGACTTGACAAAGAATAAGAATGCTTTAAGCTCTGAGAAAGGAGGGAAGAAGATAACAGGTAAAGATATTAAGAAATTTTGAAGTATAGAGAGAGGGGGTTGAGGGAACTCTCACAAAATAGTCTCAATCTTCTTGATGAAATTGGAAGCTGGGTCATTTACCAGGTGAGGGTTGGAAGAGGAGTGTTGGGCCTTGAGGAAAAGAGAAAAGCTTTGCAATACTTGCTGTGGGGAATAAAAAGAATCAATAAGAATTGAATAGGCTTGCTGAGCTACTGTAAGGGCCTACTTGAAGTTATGTACCATAAATTTATAATGGATGAAATCAGCACAATTCGGTGACTTTTTCTATTGATGTTGGCAATTCAGGCACAGGAAAGGAGAAATTTGTTGGAGGAAAGTTGTCCAGCTTGAGGTTTAGCAGCTTAGAAAAAGAAAAAAATCCTGAGGGTTTGGTGATTATAGAAAAGTGGCTAATGAATTTCTGAATTGCTCAACTGGTTATAGAGGGAAATGAAGGCAGAAGTGAGGAAGGAAGGCAGAGTGGAGGAATAGAATAGAGGGATGAAAGCCCTTAGGAGAAGGAACAACTGAATAAGGGAATAGACAGGTACAAGGATAGGGGACTAAAATTAAAGACTGGAACTTTGGAATCCAGGACCTAGGAGGTGATGCGGTAATTAAAGTGGGATAGATGAAAGTTGCCAGAATTAAGGAAGTTGGGGGATTAAGAGCTCAAAGTATTTAAATGCTTAAATATAATTATAGGATCATAGATCAAGAATGGAAAGGGAGCTCAGGGGACCAATAGCCTCATCATAGGTATGAGAAAATTGAAGCCCAGAGGTTGGGCCTACAGCAGATGGCAAAAATCTGAATTTGAACTCAGGTCCATGATACAAACCAAGTATTTTTTCTACTGTGTTATCCTACCTATTTATGGGGATGGTGGGAATAATCAGAAAAACTATGAGCCAGGAAATAACTGTCAATGACAAATTTAAATAATCAATCAGTTAATAAGCATTCATGAAGCACCTTCCATGAATTAAGGATATTGCTCAGTGCCGAGTGTACAAGGACAGATGCAAAACAGTTTTAGCCCTCAAGGAGTTTACATTCTGTTGTGTAGGACAATCAGCTAGGCACATACAAACCATATCCTGAACAGTTGCAGCTGGGGGAATGAGGAAGGAGAGGAGGGGGTGGATGTGAGAGATGTTTAGGAGGTACAAATGGAAAAATTGGTAGAAATGATAGCATTACTTAATGTTTGATGAGTAAATGATTGCATGGATGACTTTTATTACATTACAAGTTAGATCTCAATTGCTATTCAGAGAGTCTCCCTAAGCAATCTGGCAGTACATTGTAAAAACAAAATAAATAATCAGACCTTTTGACCAACACTTGGGAATATATTCTAAAAATGCCACCAAAAACAAAACAAACCAGTACTCTCTGTTCAAATGATTTCAAAACATTAGATATGATTACAAATACCCTGCTCCCAATTGAAAATAATCTAAATGACCAACAATAAGGGAATAGTTAAATAAAAATGCTACATTAATGTGATAGAATGACATAAGGCAATTAGTACCAATAAGTATAAGGAATTCAGAGAAATATATTGATATTTTTATGAGATAATGCAAAGTATAAAAGCAGCCCAGAAAAATGAATTATGCATTGTGTTCATAAATGAGGAAAAGTAAATAATAATGAATAGACAGAAAGCTAAAAATACCTTGATGAGTACTTAGGAGTGACTAGAAAGTTGTTTTAATACTTTATGCATTGAAATTAATTAATTCAAATATAAATAATTATAAAATAAGTTATAAGTGTTAAGTGGACTAGACCATTTAATTCAATTAAAAATATAAAACGTCTCTCCTTGAATTTGGACCTAGGGAAGATTATTCAGAAACACAGTTTAGTCATTGACCCACCTGTGAGAAGGGATCCCCTTGGTGGCATCCTCGAAGGCCTGATGTAGGACTTGGGTATTTTCACAATTCAAGTGGATGGAACACTGGTGATGGGGTAGAGGTTGACCACTGGTAATATTTGGTGCAGCCAGGAAGTTGGGCAGCTTGTCTACCGCCACTGTGGATTTCCAGTAGTGAAACAAGAGAATAGTTATACTAAAGTAGACCTTAGCTCAGTTCTCCAGTCTCATTGCCCTCCTGGTTTTCCCTCCACAGTGGGCAGGGGACACTTAAGACAAGACAGCGCAACAAGCAATCAGGGTAAAAGTGTTTCACTTCCCAAGACCCTGAAACTAAGCTAGGGAAAGAAGGAGACAATGTTGGTTAATCTGTCTAAACAGAAATGAGAAGGCACTATAATCATCAGGGACAAATTAACAGAGAAACAATAAAAGACTTCATCTACACTGTTATCCTCCAGCTAGGTTTCTAAGAAATCTAAATTTGCAATGTTAATGGAAAGCATCCCTCAGAAGGAAGAGACTTGGTTTCCTGCTTTCTGTCTGATTTCCTTGTGATCTAGGGTGCATCACACCTACCATTAATTTTGGTGACTGGTGACTGGGTGTCCACCTGAGAGATTCTCCTGATGAACTCCTCAGGGAGCTGCTCCTAAAACAACACAGTGAGCTGTGGTGGACACTACCTATACATGATAGACTGACCTATGTTTTGAAGGAACTTTTATACTAAAGGGGAGCCAGGAACATACAGAGTCCCTGGAGCAAGGTCTCCAAATTTCAAGAAATAGACAAAATAATCTCTTCTCCATTTTCCCTTTCCTGATCCTCCCTAGTTGTCTCCACCCTCCACCCTACTTTGCATGTATTTTGCACATACTTATCTGCATACATGTGAAATGCTCAGTGGAATGCGAACTTCTTGAGGGCTAGAGGACCACAGAGCTTGGTCCATAGAAGTGATTAATAAATGTTTGAATTGAAGTGAATTTCATAATACTCTAATTTGAGAAAAAATGCTCAAGGCAATACAAGGGATAGAATGATACCTATAGTCTCAGAAGTTTAAGATGACAAAAGGCTGTACAACTCCAATTCAGGAGACACCTGAGTTTAACTGTAATAACCATCCAAAGCTTGTCATTTGCAACTTCTTTTTTTAACTGAGGCCACCTCCTTATCATCCCTTTGTCCACTTTTCTTTTCCCTTTCTCTCAGTCTCAGCCCACATCCCACAATCTCTCACCTGGGGTGCCAGCTTCAGGAAAGTGATCTGTGGAGATGCGTTGGACAGCACCATTTTGCTCCTCACTTCAGTTCCATCCTTTAGAACAACTCCCTGAACTTGCCCAGTACTGTTCACCAGGATCTTATCTACAGGCTAAAGAGCAGCAAAAATGGGGAATCATTGGGTATCAGGCAAGGAAATCAATATTGGACTCTGGGGAACCACAATAGGGTACTTGTGGAAAGATCAGATGTACCTTTATCTATGCTTCCATTTGGGATTCATCATAGTATTCATTACAGTTTCTATCATTTCTTGATTTAAATGTTGATGCTCTGATTCCCAGTTCCCTTACCAACTCTTTGTATACCTAGCTTTGAGGTGGTTCAGTGGTATGATATTTGCTATGAAATTTCTATATTTATATGAGTATGGTCAGAATAATAAATTGAAAATGATAAGGGATTTGCTGGGTATCAGGAGTAGTTTACCTTTTCTATGAAGATACTTGCTCCATGTGCTTCTGCTGCCTTTGCAATAGCATGAGAGAGGGCACCCATGCCACCTTCTACATACCCCCAGGCTCCTTTCTTCCCCTCCAGACCTCCCATTACATGGTGTAGCAACACATACCTAGTAGGGAAATTGTTTTTGTTCAGTCATGTATGATTCTTCATGATACTAGTTGTTATTGTCTTAGAAAAGATATTGGAGTGGTTTGCCATTTCCTGCTCCAGCACATTTTACAGATGAGGAAACTGAGGCAAACAGTTAAGTGACTTGCCCAGGGTTACAAATCTTGTAAGTGTCTAGAGCTGGATTTGAATTCAGGTCCTGACTCCAGGCCTGGTAATCTATCCAGTATGCCACCAAGCTGCCCCAGTGTGGTGATACCAAAAGTTATTTAAAGACATCTGTAATCTCATCAGTGCTGGAACTCTTACCATTAATGCAGACCTCTCTTTCTTCATGTGTCTGTAATCTCCATCCATATTTTTCTTTTCTTTCTTCATTATTTTTGACAAGACAATTGGAGACACTAGTAAGTGTCAAGTGACTTGAAATCAGATTTGAACTCAGGTCCTCCTGATTTAGGACTAGTGCTCTACCCACTGTATCACCTGGCTGCCCTTCATCCATATCTTTCTAGACATCCCTCATAGAGAATGAATCCAGTTCTGAAGAGGCCTTCCTTTGGTTCCCTTAATAACTTGAGGATGCCAATGGAATATCAACTGTCTTTCATGTTGTATGACTGGCCCACATCACATTCTAGTCATATGTGCCTTTTATGTTGTGTCTTGGTTGACTTCTTCCCTTCTTGCACATGGATCAGCATTGGTAATGCACCCCAAGCTACATTCCCCTACTAAGAGTGCTTTCCTTGAACTTATGTTCCTACTTGTTGTATTCCATAACTCACAACCATCTAGCACCACTAGCAGAATATTGGTGTTAAAGAAATGGAGTTTGGGGTCACCAAATCAAAACCTAAAAGAGTTTAATTCTCTTGAGCATCTAATTAACTGAGAGAATGTTGATGAACTCCTTGAGATCAGGCAAAGAAAATATTCTTTTTAACACAAGCTTTGTAAAAAAAAGGGAGAGTATTTTGAGTCATCATTATGAGTGAACATGTCACTCCCCTACTCAGGAATCTTCAGGGACATCAATTTATCATTAGAATAAAACACAGAGGGTTGTTTCCAGACAAAGTTCATTTTATTTCCTTTCATGAACAGATAGTTCGAATTAAACTGACCTACTTGCCAGCCCACATCAGACTTTCTAACTCCTGTCTCTGGATCCTTGCCCATCCCTAGAAAGTCCTCTCTCTTTTTTCTTTGCTTCCTTCAAGTTTCATGGCTCAGTTGGGATTACTTTCCTGATTGCTTTTCTGGATCAATCCAGGGAATTAATAATCTCTTCACCCTGTAATTAACTGGTGTTTTCTTTCTTATCTGTTTACTTGTTTATATTCCCCATTAAAATGCAGTGTCTTTGCTGGCTGTTTTTCACTTTTGTCCTTGTATCCCCAGGTCTCACAACAATGCCTAGCATCTAGAAATGGTTTGTCCTTCATTTCTGAAGAGAACCAATTGACATCACAGGGTGATATCTTGACTTGCTAGTAAATTTTATTTAAGTGAGGTTGTCAGCCTCACTCTCTCTTCCAGAGACATTGAAGTCCAGTGGCAAGACAAAAGTGAAGATGAATGGTGATAGTTTGGGATACAGTGGATGATTTTGGGGGGGTCTTTAATGTTTAACCAAGCCCTAAGCAGTTCACAGTGTCTGCTTCCTCTACCTTCATGGCCTGTTGAAGCAAATTGTTCTCATTTACCCATTCCTCTGGGGAAAATCTTCATGTGTTTGGGGTAAATATTCTCCTAACTTATTAACAAATTTGTGAGGCCCACTGATTACCTTCAACCTGGTTTTGCCCATCTGCTTAAACTGTTTTATGGGAATATGACTGCTATGCATGCTACAGCTTCTTTGAGCCACAGGAGAAAGTCAAGTGAATCAGGTGGATACCAAAGGTAGAGGACCAGCCCCGAAAAGGGCTTGACCACCTCTCACATCAGAGGTGCTAGTGCTAGTCCTCTTGAGCACACCCCTAACATCTAGAAGGTGCTGGATAAATGTTTGTTTAAATGACTTCAATTGATATAGCTTATTTTTTTGACCTTTTTCCCTCCCTCCCATATAGAAATTCTTAGAGGCCAAGGATCTTGAACTGATGATCCCAACAATTTTGAACCTAAGCAATTATTTGATTACAAAGCTTGACCTAGTCAAGATGAAATAATTTCTAAGGTCCTATCCAACTCAAATTCCTTGGTCCTCAAATTCTAATGAAGGATGGTAGTTCTTATCATGGTTTCCACCCTCCCCTCAGTCCTCAGAAAGTTCTAACCCGAGGAAAGCTCCCTGGTTTAAATACTTCAGAGTTCAGAAAACTAACCCAATGCAGCTTTTTTTTTTGCCAAAAACTGCTCCCCCATGGCAAATCCCTGCTGATTCAGAGTGCCCTTCTTCTCACTTTACATGCACCAAAATACCTAAATCCTAGGAAGCAGTAATGACTCATTAAGTAATAACATTAGTAGGATTTATTGTGTCTGACTGCCACCTCATGGACTTGAGCAGTCTACATCAACTTGTTCTCAGAGAAAGAGATTGGGGACCTTGACATATAAGATGTCCTTAAAATAAGAAAGGGAGAAGAGAGGGAGAGGAGAGGAGAAGGAAAGGGAGAAGAGAAAAGAGGAAATGGGGAGAAGAGGGAGAGGAGAGGAATATTATTTTAGTTCTAGATTTTGATTAATAATCAAATTCCCCCACACTGAGTACCAACATTGGTTCCCCTCACTCACCCACTTCCAGGAGTATAGGGACTTGTCATGGCTCCAATTACAGCATCTGTGGCAAGAGTTACTTTCAAGGGCTCAGACTCAAACCATTCATCCAACACCTAGGACAGTAAAAGGATACTTTTATGGTGCCTTAAGGATTAGGAGATTAGGTCTATAGAGCTCTGATGGGAACAGAACCCTCTGACCAAAAGTATCACGTACCTTGGTGATTGGGCCAGTGATAACTTGGTAGTACTTGGGAAGCTGTGTTCCTAAAATTAGACCTAGGAAAGAATACCAAAAATAATCAAAAAAAATTATTCAAAATGTGGTGGAAAGATCTCTGCAAATGCTGCACTATAATGGAAAGGTGATCCTGCCTTCCAAAGGCAATGCTTTCTTGCTATTCCTCACATATGATGCCCTGTCTCCTGAGTCTTTGCGATGGCTTTTGGTAATTTCCCCGCAATGTCTAGAATACTCTCTATCCTCACCTCTAATTCCTTGACTTTCTTCAAGACTCAGATCAAATCCTAACTTCTGGCCATATAGAAAGCACTTAATGAATGCTTGTTGACTTGTGGAAGACTAACTCTAGAAGGCTACAAAGCTAGAAAGACTTTAAATATGGACTAGCCACTTACCATATGTATCATTGAAAAATCAGACTAGCTAGGTTTGGTGAGGATCATCATGACTGGTCATGTTGTAATGACTTTTTAGGCCAAGACAATTGTCCAAAAACTCTCTTCTGAGTTACAGGGAATTTTGACTTCACTGACCCCAATGAATGCATAGATCCTTGATGTGGAAGAAACTAAAGATCCTAGCCTTTGAGTATAAGAGAACTATTGTAAGCGTATGGATGAATCTTTGATTTTTTAAATTTCCAAACCTGAGTCTCTTTATCTCCTCTTGGACTGGAAGTATAGAGGCTACTGAGAGACCCCATTCCACTGTTTAGGTCGTGCTCACCATTTAATGCTGAACTTCCTTTGGACACCCAGTTGAATCAGTCCATTGATAATCAAGAGCTTCTGAACTCAAGAGATCTACTAACCTGAACCTCTAAGCAGCTGGCCTTCTAAAAGTTATCAAGATACTGAGCTGAATCCTTGATTTTTTTTTAACTTTCCTACTAATATCCTATTGCTTTATTTTGAATTTGGAGGGACATTGACATGCTTTTTTTTATTCTAACAGGTTCTAGTCTTTTATACCTTGAGTCAAAGTTTGACCATTTCAGAGAATTATTATGAATTTGATTGGTAGTGGTCCAAAGGCTAATCAAGACTTTTGATAATTTCCCAGGGGTCAGGAGGAACAGGAATGCCTACTTTTCCCTTAGAAGTTCTGGACATCACAAAAATTTGCCCAGTGCTTTTGCAGAGTCATTAGAGGAGCACTGAAAAACACCTCAGAGGCCATTTGATCTGTTCTCTTCATTTTACAAATGAAAAACTTCATGGAAGTTGAGTGTTTTGCCCAAGGCCACCATTACATATCAATGGTAGAGTATCAACTCTACAAACTCTATAGCTTGTCCACTTGTATGACCTTTGGAACCTACCTGCTTGTAAAAGGGGTTTAAGTGTGAAGAGGTTCTTCAGTCTCTGATTCAGGGAGCCATGCTGAAAGGCAGTTGTGTCCACTGGGGAGGAGTCCAGCAATGGATCAATGGCTGATGCCAAACGATTCATGAACATTTCATATTTGGGAAAAGCCTATAAAGAGCAAGACAATAGAGTTCTATGACCCAATTGTTATATCCCTACATATTTCATTCTGTTCTTGTAATTCCCACTCATTTGACCTCTGGCCATCTGTACTTTTCATTCAGACTAGAAGTAAATGCATAGGATGGATCCCATTGCTGATCATTATGGGAACTTTGGGCATTTTGGTAGCCCTGACTTCTTACTTATACAGTGCCATGAGCTGTTGTTTCTACATTGATAAAGTTTTTCCAGGTCCTCCTGACTCCAGGGCTGGTGCTCTATCCACTGTGTCACCTAGCTGCCCCTCTCATTAATTGTTAGCCAATCAGGGTTGATTCATACCTTGGGGAGCATCTACTATGTGAAGGGTATATAATCTGTGAGCCTGACCATGATTGCCTTTGATCTAAGAAAGAGATAACCAAATGATCATCTTTTTTATTAACGTGCTGGCATTATTAATAAAGTGATTAAATTACTCAGAAATTATGTCTCTTAAACCTATTTAATTGTTAGATAAATAAGCAAACTGAGGCTCAGAGAGGTTAAAATAGATGACATAGCTAATGAGTAGTAACTGGACAAAAGTTTATAAACTATATTGCTCTTCCTATTATATTATATAGTTGGAATAAGTCACTCTTTCTTCTTGTACAGAGACTAACACAGGACAGGTTGTTTGTCCCTGCAGGGACTGTGTGTAACTTGATATAAGATTTACAGACTTGTTAAGGTTGTCCAAATTACTGTCATCTATAGTCCAAATGGTTCCTGAAAAATTTCAATTCAGACCCAATTCCAGACCAGCAGGGAGGAAGCTATACCTGAGCATCCTTTGGAGAAAACTGGGCAATCTGCTTCTGGGTTTCAGCCATGTCTGTCCCTAGTAGAAGTGACCTCGGGGGTTTGCCTTGGATTCCTTCTTCCAGCATAGGTGTGAAGGAGTAGGGATTTCGAAGATACACTTTCAATCCATGTTTCTGCAGAAACATAAACAGTTATGGTAACAAATATTCCATGGTGCCTTTTGTCTTTGCAAAGCATCTATTTTGGACTCTGAGAGTATGTGCACATCCTTTATGCAATCTCAGTTTCCTTTTTCCTTACAAATGTATGGGGAAACCCTTTCAACTCAGTTCTTCCTTATAGAAGGTCTTTATAAACTCAGAGGACTTAGGAGAGGGGCAACTAAATTCTGTTTTATTATTAAAAAGTGGAAATGTGTACAGGTGGGCTCCCACTCTGAAAGAAGCCAGATTGTGCTAGAAGGGACCAAGGTTAGAGATATTAAGCCCCAAGGTTATTTGTCTAGCTAGTAGCAGAGCTGGGTTAAGATCTCATCTCTGTTGCTTACTAGTTTTGTGGCCCTGAGTAACCTTTCTGAGTCTCATTATCCTTATTTTATAAAGAAGGAAATTAATATTTGAGATATTTATTTTATAAGGTGGTTTCAAGGAAAGTTTTTTCAGAACTCCTAAATTACTATATAAATGCAAGTTATTATTTTTTTTATCACTTGAGGAGGGAATTTGAACTGAGGTCCCTAGATTCTAATTACAGGGCTATTTTCAAAATTCTCACTATCAAAGACATTTATTTGGGATAAGGTATTGTCAGCCCCTATACAAACTAAAATGTCAACATGTTATCTAGGAAGAGTAACATTAATCTATTGTCATATGGGAGTGACCTGAGTTCTGATTTCAATAGTAGAGGGAATTCTTGGTTGAGAAATTCTTTCTCTCTCAACTAATGGAAGCCAGTAACTTCTGTCCCATGCTGTTTTCTCTGAAATAGAAGTCTTGGAGAACTGCTTAGAACACCAAGGAGTTATGTAACTTGTCCAGGATCAAAGTCAGTATGTTTCAGAGACAGGCTTCTTTCTGGTTGGCTTTCTATCCACTCTATGATGCTATATGTGTCACATGAGCTTGGGGAAATTTAAATAGTTATCACTAGATGACTCATAATTTAAAAACTCCAAAGGACCTTAGAGATTATCTAGCTCAATTCAATTCAATAAACATTTGTTAAACTCCTACTATTTTCCAGACACTATGCTGGGGATAAAAAAAAAGGCAAAAGTCAATCCTTGTCCTCAAGAAGCTTAAATCCTAATGGAGAGGGAGAGAAACAACATGTAAACGAATATATACAAAGCAACGCACATATATAATATGTGTGTGTGTGTGTGTGTGTGTGTGTGTGTACGCGCGTGTGTGTGTGTGTGTGTGTGTGATAACTAGGAAATAACAGAGGGAAGACCCTGAAAATAGAAGGAATTGAGGAAGGTAGCAGAGGAGGAAGGGAAGAATCCCTTCATTTAGCAGATGAAGAAATATAAATCTAGAACTTAAATGGCTTACCTCAGAACACAAAATTAGAGTATTTAAATGTTCCCTATAAAGTCATTGATTTTTTTCATATACCCACAAAAGTGCTCATATACATATGTATCAGTGAATGCATATGTATTTATCTCTGCATCTCTCTTTGTACATGCATCTCTCTTTGTACGTACTTTTCCCTGTCAAAGGGAAATTTTAAGCCTTGTTTTAAGGATACAATCTCTATTCAGAGTTGCCTGATATTTGGATCAATTAGTCTCAGAGCCAGAATTAGATGTCAAGGCCCTTGACTGCCAGTTTAATTCTTTCTCTCCCAACCCCATGCTGGCAGAGTAGGATATAAATATTCTGATCACATTTGGGATAAGAGAAAGGATCATGGGAAAGCTTTACCAGATCATGTGCTGCCTGAGAAGCAGAAACACCTCAGAGAGCAACCAAGAGAGCTCAAGGTACCCAAGGGAGATGAGGAGTTCTGAAATGCTGAGGATGCTGGTAAATTCACACTTCTACCAAGAGTTTCTGGTCTTCAGTGGTGTGAGAACTGGTAGGATTAGACTCAGTCATTCAGTCCAAAAGCACTTAGTAAGCCCCTCTATGGATCAGACGTGGGTCCTCTAGAGGTATGCTCATTGATGAGGATAAAAAGACTGACCCAATCTAATGAGGAAGACAAGCTGCAAACTTATATCCAGGCAAGCTATACATAGGCAGGATAAATGGGAGATAATAAAGGAGTTAGTAAAGTGGAAAATGAAGTAGGGGTCCTGATGTGGACTGTAAGGTGTTACTATTAGGACAATTATGAGACCCAAACTAACTGAGAATTAGCACCTATTAGCCAACTAAAAACCGTGACCCAGCAGAGGAAGGAGACGGAAACTGAAATACCACATCAGGAGAACATCATGGCCAAACTTTAATGGAAGACAGAGGTTCGAGGAAGTGAGAGACATAAAAGGGAGTCAGTCCTTCAGAGAACCCTTGAGGATCCTGGAATGGAGAATAAACATCATATTTTAACATGATGTAGGAAGGTCTTTGTAGAAGGATTGTAATCTCTGGGCTGGTCATGCAATCAGAATCTATTTAACGCCTTATTTCCCAGATTTGTGTCTCTATCATCCCAGAGGCTAGAATCAAGGCCAGCTTCCTAAGCTCTCACTAGCATATTCTCAGGTTAGGGACACTGTACCATAAGAAAAAAACAAAACAAAAAAACATAAGTTGAGAATCACACAAATTACAAGCAACCTAATTTAAATTTGTGAAGAAAAATGGAAAATGTTTCTTTTATTCTCAAAATTTTAAGGTAAACAGAGAACAGAAAATTTCTAGTCTATAAAGTATTTTATTTTTAAATTTATTTAATTCTTTCCAACTACCTGCAAAGATAGTTTTCAACATTCATTTTGGGGGTAAGATTTTTGAGTTCCACATTGTCCTTTCTCCTTTCTCTTCCCTCCTTTAACAGCAAATAATCTGATATAGGACAGACATGTATAAAATATGTTAAATATATTTCCCTATTAGTCATGCTGTGAAAGAAGAATCAGAATAAAAGGAAAACAATCATGAGAGGGGAAAACATAAAATATAAAATAAATTTTAAAAATTGAAAATAGTATGCTTTGATATGCATCCAGATGCCAAAGTTCTTTCTCTGGATGTCAATAGGATTATAATGTTTTATCTAGAATATAACCAATTTCCATTCATTCAGTCCTATATTAAATTCCTCCTTTATGTAGAGTACTCCTCTGTCTCCCCTTTGCTATAAAGTTCAAAAGCTAGTTATTTCTCTAACTTCAATAATATCACATTAAAATGTAAATATTTAACATATTTAATTATAAGTATATTTTAGGTATATTTCCTAGAATTGATGCAATTAATTGTAGAGATGATGAATGTTAATGGAAAAAGCCTTGAATTTAGAAGCTTCAGTTCTGATCTCAGCTTTGCCACAGATATATGGCATTACTTTGGAAAATGAAAGAACTTGGAAGGATGATTTCTAAGGCCCTTCCCAGTTAAAATTTTGTACATATGGGGTCCCTAAGATCCTTTTGGGGGTCTGCAAGTTCAAGACGATTTTCAGTTTCTCAAGGTAAATATCATTAGATGTAACCCACATAAACAAAAGCTCTTTGAGGAAATTCTTAATAATTTTCAAGTGCATAAGAGGATACAGGGACCAAAAGATTGGTACAAAAAATCTATGTGAGGTCAGAGGAAGGGATAAATTTCCGACAGGACAAGTGAAGGGAATCAGTTCCATTTTAGTTTATTTAAAGTAGGAAACATGATGATATAAGGGGATAGGAAGAAGGCAATAAGCAAGAAAGGAGGGGAGGGGAGGGGAGGTCAGGGGAGGACAAGCGAGGGTAGGGGAGAGAGATACCCAAAGGTAAGTTCAATAGGTTCTCAATCTACTACTATAGAAGGAATTAAACTATATTGTTCTTCAATTGAACTGTGGGCATTAACAGAATTCTAATTAGCACATCAGAATAAGTAACCCTTTCTGAACTGAAAACTGACTTTCCTTTCCTAAAATTTCCAAACTTCTGAGTTTTAAAAAATAAAATAAATGTTTATTCTTTCTCAAGCAATTCAGAAATGTGTGGTCAAGTGAAAAATAATGGATTTTAGAAATTTGTTTTAAAAACAAATCAGTATAGCTATCAGTGCCAAGTCCCTGTGACATCCCCAAATTGTCTAATTGCCTTATCTTTATTGAGTTGTCAAGGATACCTATTTTACAGTGTTTTAAAGGTATACTGAATTTAGAATTCATTTACTTTTTCCATATTATGTTCCCCACCCCCACTCCCCATTTTTTTAATCTTGACTCATTTTGCACATTACTAAAAAATCCTCAGTAGAGAATTCTCCTAAGGAAAAACAATTTGCTATTCACAGTACTTCATCTCTTTTTAATTAACCTTAAGATGCTTCATTTTTAATAGGATGGCCACAACAAGCCACCAAAAGCAGTATTATTACAAGGTCTATATTGTATCTTTCCAGGATTGCTAAATGAATTTTACACTGAGGTTCAAATTTGATTCATGGGCCATCGATTTCCCACCCTTGCCATACTTTCTCACGATAACTACTGGTTTTGGTAGAAACCTTGATTTCTAAGCTGTTTGGATGGCAACAGATGTGTTTATCTTATTTCACATGATTGAGGGAAGGATGGGAGGCAAGTCAAGCATGAAGGGGATGAATTATGAAGGGAAACATCCATACTAATGAAAAGCGACTAATGAGTCAAAGAAGCAGTTGGATCTAGGAACACTAGTAGGTGTCAGGAGATGCTTAGAGATGCCACATGACCAGCAGCTTCCCCAGTGATGAGGACTCTCAAGTTATCATCCGAGAGTCAGAGAAGAGAAGGGAGTGAGAGACTAGCAGTTCCAAGAGGAAATATCTCTACTTTCCACCATTCCCAGAGAATACTGCAAACTCCTACCCAGCTGGCTGCAGGTCTCTTTTCAGAGGCACCAGGAGCTGAGTTGGCTCACATTTCTGCAGTAGGACAGATGATGGAGTGTGGCAGGTTGTCATTAAGAGGTCTCTTACATGGTCAAAATTCATGATGGCAGAAAGATAGATATGGGCAGGAGGGAGGGCAAAGGATAAAGAAGAATGTCTGGCAATGAAGGACTCTGTGTGTGTGTATATGATATGTATTTCTCTGGGTGTGTGTTTGTGTGTTTGTGTGTTTATATGGTGTGTGTGTATATATATATATATATATATATATATATATGTTTGTGCATGTGGTATGTGAGGTATATGTGCAGTGTGTATATGGCGTGTGAGTAGCATGTGTGTAATATGTGTGGTGTGTGTATATGGTGTGGTATGTGTGTAGTATGTATGTGTAAGTGTTATGTGTGTAGTATGTGTGGTGTGTATGGTGTGTGTATGTGGTGTGTGTGTGTGTGTGTGTGTGTGTGTGTGAAAATACAACCTCATACCAATTGTAACAAATTTCCACCCTTCAAAGCAAAATCTAAGTTAATGTGACAACTGCCTGTATAGATTTGGATTTATTTCAAAAGACTATAGGAGCAACATACCAAAAAAAACCCCCACAAATTGATTCATTCTTTGTATTTGTAGACTCTGAATCTAGCTCAGTGTCCAACACATTGTAAGGGCTTTAATTTTTCATTGATTGATTGGAAGAAATTGTCAAATGTTGGATGATCCACTTCCAAATGTGCATAGCAGTTAAACAGGCAGGCAGGGAGGGAGGCAGAGGTGGTCTATGGCAATGGATCAAAGATCAAGTTTTTCTGGAAGGAGGACAAAAGGGTCAAAGTCAGGGAGCTAGGAGAGAGAGATAAAAGTCCTGTGGAATCATGATGAGTTTACAGTATCCAGTCATAATGAGGTCATACATAGACTCAGGACTTCACAGCAGAAGAAAGAACCAAAAAAAAAAAAAATAGGATGCCAGTGCAGAGTTCTTAAAAGTGAGAAAATAAGTCCAAAAAGCAATAGAGGTGGTAATTAAACTGGTTTGTCAAATTCAATGTCTAATACTAATGAAAATGATAACAGAAGTTCATAATGTCTTATACAAGACTTTCTCATTAGTCTTTGTATATTGAAATATTTGTGTTTGTTAATTATTAAATTCATAAAGAAAAAAATAAATTTTTAGTTTAAAATAGTGATAGTGGAAGAAGAAACCTCAGGCCTATTGAGTCTCTTCTGGGATAGGAAGCCAGACTGTTGTTTTGAAATAAATTCTGATACCTCTGTACTTTAATATTTTTTCCTCTGGAGATTGAAAATAATATATGCAAAATGTTTATAAACCTAAAAGGTCTATAGAAATGTCATTATTATTGTTGTTTCTATTATCCTGAAACTGCACCACAGTCAGCACTTTGTGGACTAGAAATGCATTTTGTCTGGGAACATTACCTTCAGCTCCAAGTCTTTGTAAATCTGGGGCCTCAAAAGGCTGAGGAGGTAGGAAGCTCGGGAGAATTTGAAGCCTAAAAAACAGAAGCAGATAGAGATGAGTACAAGCTGCCACAGCACTCCTCTCCACCCCACCTCAACTCCCAAGGGTAATGTTTGTATGTGTTTGTGTGTGTGTGTGTGTGTGTGTGTGTGTGTGTGTGTGTGGTATTGATGGTGGGTTTTTTTGTCCTTCATTCTTGAAAAAGACCACGACATCAGGAGGTGATAGCATGACAAGTACAGGAATTGGATTTGAATGTATGTGTGTGGGGGGGAGGGGGGACAAGGCTGTGCTAAGTCACAAACTTCACTTTCTCCTCCAGATTCATCCGAGTTCACTGACCAGATATGAGTTAGAATGACTGGAAATGGCCCTGGATGTGAGGCAATGAGTGTTAAGTGACTTGCCCAAGGTCACCCAGCGTCACATTTGAACTCAGGACCTCCTGACTCCAGACTGGTGTTCTATCCACTGCATCACCTCGCTGTCCTAACTGTGTGTGTAGTGTATGTATATCCCAACTGACCTGGAATGAGCTCTTCAGTGACAGCAGCACCCCCAATCAAGTGACGTCTCTCTAGGACCACTGTGTTCACCCCCAACCTCTGCAGGTATGCTGCCTGTAGGAAAATACACTATGATCTTCCTCCATCCTTTATTTGTAATGCTTCACATCTGTCCTGAGAATACCCTGGAGTTTTGATGGTTGGGGTTGATATCCATGTATATATTATCAGAAGTGGCCGGGGGGGGGGGGGAGTTTGAGAGCACTTAATTACAGTACTTAACCTCTGTTAAATAATTTGTTTACATGTTGTCTTCCCCATTAGACTGTAAACTCCTTGAGGGCAAGGACTTTTTGCTGAATAAATGGGAAACTGAAAAATCTCGGATGAAAACGTTAACCTTTAGAAGTTGGGGCTTTCCAAGCCATTTCCAGACCAGAGTTCAGCCCTGGTTTTGTGGGGATTGTGGTTACAGCCTGCATTTCTACACTGGTCCCCTACATGTATAAGGCATATGGCAGATCCTGATCTTCCTGGGAGCTGGAAGAGGCTTCTTAGGTCTTTATTCACTTTGAGTCCAGACCAGAGGCTGATTTCTCAAGGAGCTGAGAAGTTAATTCTATTGAAGTTGCTCCTGTTCTTATAGCAGCATGGAGTTGGCAGTTGATCACTCATTTCTAATGGTATATTCACCCCTCACACCTAGTGCAGACATGGCAGAGGGATGGTGACATAGGCCAGATCTGCAGGAAGTTAGAGCCCTAACTCAGGAATGCTGACAGCGAACCACAGGAACTATTAGAATAATCTTAATGACCCTATTTCCAACCAGTCATCCAACAGTAGGCAGGAAAATAAGAGGCAAGGACTTAGTTTCTCTTTGTCTCTCCATAGCCCTTGGGCTGAATGAGTAACCATGGCAATGGTAAGAAGCATAAAATTCAGTATAACATGTGTTAGGGCTCCTTACCCTTGACTACTTTCCAAACAAAGAAGCTTAGAATTGATGAAGCTGAAGAAAGTTGGTTCCCAAGCCAGCTCTGTTTTCCAGGAGAGGACTCCAAGTTCTAGGCTGCTCCGTATTGTCAATTTTCTGTGCCCTACTGTACACACCTCTCATATAGGAATACACAAAGAAACTATTGTACTTGGTCAAAGGAACTCAAGAGCAAAGTATTCCCTAGGAACACTTCTAGAGACACATTTCTTTAGAACTTTTTTATTATTTAAAGCATTGGGGTTAAGAGTGACTTGCCCGGGTCATGCAGCTAGGCAATTATTAAGTGTCTGAGGTCAAATTTGAACTCAGGTCCTCCTGACTTCAGGGCCGGTGCTCTATCCACTGTGCCACCTAGCCACCCCAAGAGACATATTTCTACTCATGCCAGATTGTTAAACAAAAATCCTAGGACTCTCTATATCAAAATGGGACATTTACACACATTTGGATAACTATTGTTTGTTTGGTTTGGTTTGATTTTTTTTTTTTGGTGAGGGTCTTAGAAATCACTTGTGAGGGTTCAGGAGACCATGAAATCTCTATGATACTAACTCTGTTAACACTCAAGGGTACACCCTATAGAGACCCCATTGATTTGCATAAGCACACCATGGATACCATACAGGCTAAATCACTAACTGCTTTTCTAGAATGTCTTTTCTTTTCACTATATGCCTTTCCAGGTCATCAGTTTGAATGTATCCATATATTTCACTGAGGTATCTGAGTACTCCCTACTTTGAATCCTATATTTTTCCCCGTAAGGCAGTGGGGTTAACAGCTAGGTAATTATAAAGTGTCTAAGTTTGGATTTGAACTCAGAACCTCTTGACTCCAGGGTTGGTGCTCTATCTACTGCGCCACCTAGCCGCCCCATCCTATTTTTTTAAAATTTTAGTTTTTGTGGGGGTAATACAGCTAGTAAATAGAAAACATTAAGTGTCTGAGGCCAAATTTGAACTCAGGTCCTCCTGACTCCAGGGCTAATACTCTCTATATATTGCACCACCTAGTTGCCCCCAGCCTATTTTTAATAATGAAGAAAGAGCCATACTCCTTCTCCTTATTCCTGTACACGTTCACTAGAAGTCTGGAAATTCTTTATCTCAACTATTTGATACTTATCTTTTGAACTAGAAATTAATCCTGGGTCTGACTCAGAAGTGCAGAACCCTAAGGAGAATCCCACAGGCTCTCAGGTACCCATGTCCTTTCTCTGATTGAATTTGTTCCATCTTCTCCCTTTCGCTTTAGTTCAGCCCTACACAATGGAAGAGGCCTTTGCCTAGGTGCAGAGTGAAGATGATGGGAAGCAGGTGATACTCACTGCAATCAGTCCATTGTGTCCTGCAATGAGAAAGTGGGAGAGGGGAGAAGAGAGGGAATGAAAGAAATATGGGTCAGAAGACAGTGACGCATTGTCCTCAGAGATTCTGCCAGGCTGTTCTTGGTCCAGTCATCACTATAGCTTTAGAAAGTGGCACATTCTCTGATTTCTCATTCCCCTATGATAAATGCAAGCAAACTGAGTTCTACTTTAATCCTCTCATTTTGCAGATGGAAAAAAAAAAACCAAGGTCCAAGAATGACAGGTGACCTGACTGAGGTCACCTAGGTAAACAACATCAGAAATGGGATCTTTTTAAAATTCAGGTCTTATGATTCTATAACTCTTTTCACTGTGCCTTATTATCTAGATGTGATGAATGGAGAGTGGGTCTACTCTTGGGGAAATCTACTTTATGGTAGAGAATAGTATCCCTTTGAAGCTTGATGCATGATTTTATCTCTATCCAATTCCAGAAATTCGGGTAATTTTACTGGACTTTTTTTCCTCTTTGTGATCAATATTTTAATTTCTCGTTTTAATTTGAAAACAGATGACCAGTGCTCTGGGATTACCCCATTTATCTTATAAACATTTTTTTTGTATTGTATTTGTATTTATTTGCATTAGACTGTGAACTTCTTAAGACCAGCTTCTGTGTATATGTGTGAATATATGTATAAAGGGAAATTACTAAAAGACAAAGGGAAAATAGCATTTACAAATTTCAAACTATATTATAAAGCAGCAGGCATCAAAACCATCTATCTAAAAAAAGTAGAATAATACCAGTATTGTGTACATATGTATGAATATTGCATTCATATAATGTGTATACATATACATTCACACACATCCACATACATGTAAATACATACATACACATACACAGTGATGGATGCCATATAACTTTATGTCATGATCTAAAAAATTAGCATTGCTCATTTTCTTAGTTTTACCTATATGGATGGTTAGGTCAAATGAAACAGTGATTCAAGACAAAGGTATGCTGTTAATATTTGAGTTACCTTAAAAAACATACACAGGATACACTCAAGTTTAATCTGTATTATTAACATTTTCCCCATCATTTTCTTAGAACTAGACAATTTACAAACAATAAAGCTCACCCTTATTTGTAGTATTTGTTGATTCCTGAGGTGTAAATGCTTACCCTGAAAATTTAACAATTAGCTTTTTCAGCATTCAAGGTGACTCCAACATATACCTGATAACAGATCTACAGACTTCTTCAAGCAGCTTCAATAGTATTTGGGGCTTGATGCAATCTGAAGGATGCTATTTTCAACAGGCACATCTGGAAGACCATACCATCTAAAAAATTCATCTTTAGATAGGATTCCTCACCGTATGTGACAGTGGTGGAACCCAATGTGACCACATATTACTTTGTGTTATATCTTACTTGATGCTAATGGTCAAAAAGACATCAAAAAGATCCTCTTTTTTGTTATATCTTCAAAGGATCTTGAATAATTTGATATATGGAAGAGAGACACCTTTTGGAGGAAAGTCCATTTTATCAAATAATTTTTGTTACTGTCTTTTTTTTTTAAACAGCAAAATTTCTCTCAGGATATCTCCTACTTCCTTCCCAGAAAGTCATCATATAAACAGTATATTCATATAGTACAATTTGTTTGCTATTTTTGATACCCTGCCCTCTTCATCAGATTAGCTAAGATTTATTATCAATTTTATTAGTCTTTAAACAACCAGCTTTTAGTTTTATGAATCATTTATATAATTTTTTGATTTTCAAATTATTTCTTTAATTTTAATCTCTTTGGGACAACTAGGTGGTACAGTGGCCCTGGAGTTAGGAGGACCTGAGTTCAAATGTGACCTCAGACACTTAATCACCTAGCTATGTGATCTTTGGGCAAGTTACTTAATCCCATTGCCTTAAATAAAAAAAAATAAAATAAATTAATCTTATTTAATGCTTGTTTTAGATTTGCTTATTGGTGTTTTAATTTTTAAAAATGAATCTTCAATCCATTAAGACTCTATTTCTATTTTCCTAATATACTTTTCAGGGAAATAATTTCCTATCCCTGATGGACTTTTACTGAACCCCAGAAATTATAGTAGAAGAAAACCTCTAAAGCAATTTTTCTCTATTAAAACAAATGTATAAAAATAATCAACAAACAATAATCTTAGGGAGATACTATAGCCTCTACAGTTTTAGTTGATTGTATGGTATTTAAGATATATTCTACTCTGGAATATTACTTGTGAAAGCCTCCCCACTCTCTACTAATACCTTTACTGAGGATGTCCTTGACACATTATTTTCATAACAATTTTAGAGAGATGGGAAAGTAGGCATAGAGGTTGGGAGCTATTGATGTTCTCTCTGGAATCTTTTTCACTATTAATAAGGTTAATGACTTTTTTCCCTGCATCTCTGACATCTTCACATTTATCTTCGAGTTAATCCCTCAACACTCTCACTCAATTGTGTTGCCTCCTATACAGCTCTCCTCTTCACAAGGTTGATCTAACTCAACTGCTTTCCCATCTTTTTTCATTTTGGTGTCATTTTGGTTTTCCTAGAAGTACATCCTGGACTGTGATAGCAGAGTTCAAAGTTTAGAGGTGACAAAAGTTGGATATAAAAAAATTTTTTTAGATCACTTCCATTTTTGCCCCTCTGCTCCCCACCATTTTTCTTTTGCTTATGTTCTTCTTTCCCTTTTCAACTTTAAGTGCCCTCAGGATGTCTGCTTAGTTAAATCTCTTCACAAGCTTTCTTTAAACTAATTTTACTCTTCACTGCTTCTGTTTCTTGAGGCAAAAATGAGGCAATACAAATCTTCCCTCACATCTATAGTATTTGACAAACAAGTTACATTATGAACATACCTTTGGATGTCATGTCTTCCCATCTGGCCAGAAAGTCAAGTGTTTGCTGACACTGTGTCTTTGGGGTCTTGGTTTATTGGGGTAATTGATGAATGTTGGTTAAACTTGTGAAATTATTTCAGTTATGTGTGCCTATGGACTTTTTTCATCTATTTTTCATTATCATTAACATGTTTAAATAGATTATAATGGAGCTAAAGTTTTTTTTTAACACATTTTATCTTTTTAATTTTTTAACTTTATATTAATTTTGATTTTTTTCACTAAAAAGCAGGTGACCTAGATTGAGGAATAAGTAATTTACTTTCATGGGGAATAAATAATTTACTATTAAATATAAATAATTTTATTTTGTGCTATTATTTTATGCTTGCCACATTAATATCCTACTGAATTATTTTTTTAAAAAAAGTATACCTAATTGACTTATGAGCACCAAGGTCCTGAGTAGTCTATTAATCTTTATCCTTTTTTATTACTTCCTTCTGATCCATGTTTTTCAATATATTTCTCATCATCCTCATCTATTCCTACTTTTTCACTGAAGTGACTCCAAGTATTAAAATTTTTGCTGATTTAATTTGCAAGGTCTTATCAGATTTGTTGGAGAATCTGGCCACTTCTTCATCCTCTGAAAAGGATGATGGTGTTAATCTGCAATTATTTTCATGGAGGTCCTTTTGCAAATACCTCATGAGAAATGCAAAAACCAGATGACTGAATGTTCCATGAAACTATGCTTAGTTTCTTGTTGTCTTTGTATGACTGATAAAGGCAACTCATATATTTCCAAAATTAGGTTCTACTTATCTTTCCATTTAATTGCAATTACCTTCCTTCTTCTATAGTGAGAATTCCAGATAAGTTCTTCCAACAGCATGTTTATTTTGGACAATGAGCTCTTATTTAGAACACCAATGTTTATAGATGGTCTAAAATTGTGACTCTTAGCATCCTCTGTTATCCTTTTCCTGAGTGGTAGACTCAGTTGCCATTTTTATTATTTGTCATGGTCAAACAATCTTTCACCAAGTGGCCAACCTACTAGTAATGATTTTCTCCATACTCAGGCACTGATTTAAAAGACAAAGGCCTTGCCTGGATCAATGTCCTATAAATAGCTCTAAGTTCATACATTCTTTCTCCTACCACCAATGGTCCAGGACTGAGGTTTCTTATAATAATTTCATTCCATTCCCACTGATTAAGGAAGATTGAGAAATAGGCCTATCAGCTCTCTCTCTCTCTCTCTCTCTCTCTCTCTCTCTCTCTCTCTCTCTCTCCCAGATGTCCTGGAACGTGCTTCAGCTGAGACTCAGAGGGAGAAACGAGATACTAAATGGCATACACTAGAAATGACCAAATTGACAAAAGTATCACCATAATGTAGGGGTGAAATGGGGAAGGGAGAACCAAGTCATGAACTAGAGAATGATGGTCATAATACCAACCTAAATCCAAGCAGGATTAAATCCCTTTTATGAGAGAGAGAGAGAGAGAGAGAGAGAGAGAGAGAGAGAAATGAACTTTCCCAGATATCATTCAAAATACTAAGGATAGGGGTGGCTAGGTGACTCAGTGGATAGAGCACCGGCCCTGGAGTCAGGAGTACCTGGGTTCAAATCCGGTCTCAGACACTTAATAATTACCTAGCTGTGTGGCCTTGGGAAAGCCACTTAACCCCATTTGCCTTGCAAAAACCTAAAAAAAATACTAAGGATACAAATATTAGATTATAAGGCATATTATTTCATTTGTTCTTTTTTTTTAAAGTTCTCTTATAATTATTTTTTTCCTTTTCTTTTTTATTTAAGGCAATGGGGTTAAGTGACTTGCCCAAGGTCACACAGCTAGGTAATTATTAAATGTCTGAGGCCGGATTTGAACTCAGGTACTCCTGACTCCAAGGCCGGTGCTCTATCCACTGTGTCACCTAGCTGCCCCCTCCTTTGTTCTTCTTAATGCAGCCTAAGATCCAATTAGCTATGTGACCCTGGGCAAGTCACTTAACTTTGCCTCAGTTTCTTCTTCTATATAATGAACTGGAGAAGGAAATGATAAATCCCTCCAGTAGCTTTGTCAAGACAACTACAAATGAAGTCACAAATGACTAAAATTAACAAGATCCAATTCGATATATTATGAACACACACACACACACACACACACACACACACACACACACACGGTTTTATTTCCTCTAAGATGAGGAAACTGGTCTGAATAGAGGAAGTTACTCATCCAGGGTCATACAGCTCAAAAATGACAGAACTGGGAGCTAAGCCTAGGCCTTCTGCTCTGGTATCTGGTCATGTTGGGGTTCAGGAGGATGACTATTAGGATCGATGGAGGGAAAGGGGGTGACCAGGCTCAAACAGGGAAGGAAAGAGAGAGGAGGGAATCCTCCTCCTGCCAGAGGGGGCTCTAGTTCTGAAGTAATGGCTATAAGAAGCAGAGGATGCTCAGAAAGCTTCCTCAGACAATATTGTACTACGGTATTAATTTTCAGCTACTATTTTACGGGTGCATCTACACTGGAGACACTTAGGAGAAGAATTTATTACCCAGTCTCTCTTTACCTGATTAATAATACTCGTACTACTTTTTGAGGTAGAAGACCATTTTGTCCCATAATTAGAGAGAAAAGCCTGAAAATGCAAGTATGAAGGAGAGGTAACCATGGAAACCAACTCTGCCATGGGTGAGTACAAATCATAACCTCAACTCCTCTGTTCCTAGGGGGAGAGGACTGGAAACAGAAAGGCCCTAAAAATGAGATGATGGTGTAGGGAAAAGGAATAGAGCAACAACTTTATAATTCTGCCCAGGGATGGTACTTGTACTTCTCTCCCATTATGTAACTACAAAGAAATACTATCCACCACAGGCACCATTTAGCAGCATCTTAGGAACATCCTGACTCTGATACTAGCTCTGGGTTCATAGGTTTTTGCCTCACTTTTTTCATCTGTTAAATGGGATTATCAACACCTGTAGTACTCACTTAAATGAAATCATGTATTTGATACTTTCATGTCAGTTATTATTTCTAATAATAATAATAAATGTGATTTATTAATAATCATCAACATTCATAGAATGCTCTAAAGTTTGCAAAGGACTTTATTTCCCTTACCTTATTCAAGCCACATAATTACCCTCTAAGGGACATACAAAGCTTTTAGCATTGCATATCAGCATACTAAGTCTGACACTGGCTTTGTGACCATGCTCAGTTTTCTCATCCACAAAATGGAGATAGGAACCCCTTACAAGCATACTTACCTCAAAGGATATTTGAAGTTCAAATGAGATAATGTAAAGCATCATACAAATGACAGCTATTATTAATAGTTAATAACCATGATATTAATATTAACTAATACATATTTTTTTAAGATTTGTTGCTTTTCAGTTGTGTCCAACTCTTCATGACCCCTTTTGGGGTTTTTTCGACAAAGATCCTAGAGTGGTTTTCCATTTCCTTCTTCAGTTCATTTTACTGATGAAGAAACTGAGGTTAAGTGAATTGCCCAAGGTCACAAAGCTAGTAAGTTTCTGAGCCTGGATTTTTGAAGTCAGGTCTCCTGAACGCCAGACTCAGCACTTTCTCCACTTGGCCACTAAACTGCACCTATTTTAGGGTTTGTAAAATACTTTACTTTTCATATCTCATTTGAACCTCATAATAACACTGAGTGGTAGTATCTCAGATATTTTTATCCTCAGTTTAAAGAGTACAGAAAAGTGAAAGGATTTGCACAAGATGACCCAGCTAGCAAATATCAAAAGTGGGATTTGAATTCAGATTCCAGAATCCAGATTCATTATTTACTCTACAATGTCACTTTTTGAAGACCCCTTAGTAATCCTGCTACAAATGCTTTCAGAGAGGGGAGTGTGCCTCATTTGGCAAGCAAGAATCTCTTGGCAGGACATTCTTAGGAACAGCCCATAGTGCTCCAAGGGAATTTTTTCTTTATGTGAAAAATTTTTTAAAAGCATCTAAAGAGGATAGCACTAGAGCAAATTTAGACCTCCCTACTTCATCCATCTGCCAATCCCCTTAAAAAAATCTTTTAGGGAAGTTAAGTTACCCACCCACTAACTAAGTTAGTAGCAGGGCTGTGATAGAATCCACCTTAATGCTCTTTGAACACTGACCTCTGATGATAGAAGTCAAGGAATCTTAGATTCCAGCTCACTGTCAATCAGATTTTTCAGGACCTTCTTATTCCAAAGAATATGAAACTAAAAATTGAGAACCTCAGTAAAATGGCCAGTGACTTGAACACACAGATGATCTTCCTCAGACTCATGCATAGGATCATTCTATCTTAAGGGTGGGTAGGTTTCAGAGAAAGAAAAGCATCTAAAGACCTAGATTCTAGGTCAAGGGCCTTGCTTTCCCAGAAACTTTCCCTCTAAGCTCATAATGCAGTCATTACCTGCCCCTATGATCACAGCGTCGTATTCAGGCTTCAAGTGACCCCCAGCTGCAGGGTGTGCTGATTTCCTACGCAGATTGGTAGAGACAACAAAGGCTCTTCCTAACTTCTGGCTTGTGGCAATCATTTTCAGTTTTAAACTCCAACTAAGTTTCCAGCTGCAGTCACTGGAAGGAACTGGACTTGGATCTTTTCGATTGTCTTGGCTGCAGGCAGTGAGGGGGATAGAAAGAATGCAGGAAGGAAGGTGGAGCTCCAACCCGGGCTCTTCCAGGCCTTGGCCTCCAGATTTGGCTTTGGGCCATTGCTGAAAAGGGGATTTGCTTTCCTGGGTTTCCTCTCTCCTTTTCTATTGCCCCTTGTCAGGTCTCCATGAAGCGGAAGCTGAGTTGAGATTACACATTAACTTAGCAGAAGATGGGTTCATTCCCTAGGGTTTATCATTAAGAAAGAGAAACTCTGGTCTGCTTAGGTGTCAGATTTTCATAAAGGATAAAAGCAAGGTAATAATAGCTCACAAGTCCAAAGTGCTTTAAGGTTTGCAAATCTTTACATATATTACCTTGTTTGATTCTCACAACAACTCTGTAGTTGGTTGGAGTGTTATTATGTTATGTTATGTTATTGTCCCCATTTTACAGATGAAGAAACTGGGGCAGAGTTAAGTGATTTACTCAGGCTCTCTCACCAAGTATATACAGGAGGCAGATCTGATTTCAAGGCTAACACATTATCGATGATGCCACTTTAGGCAATTTGGCCTGCAGAGAAAAGAGAGAATTTAGGAACTTATTCCTGAAGAAGAAAAGTCATTAGCTTTCTAAATGAAATGTTGATGGGTAGCTTCTATTCTCTTTTTGTTGTCAGTCATGTCCAACTTTTCCTGAGTCCTTTTTGGGATTTTCTTAACAAAGACACTAGAATGAATTTCCATTTACTTCCCCAGCTCATTTTACAGATGAGGAAACTGAGGCAAAACAGGGTTAAAGTTAAAGCCCAGGGATATACAGATAGTAAATATCTGGATTTGAACCCAGGTCTTCCTGACTCCAAGCCTAGGACTCAATCCACTATACCACCTAGTTGCCCCATTTATCAGAACTTGCTTATATCCCTGCCAATGGGATTGGGGGTAGCTGACTGTCAGTCACCCATCTTTCTTTCCTTTACCATTCCGTTTCAGGGCATCACACCTGCCAGTCTTGACTGTCATTTACTGACTCAGCCCTCAATGACCTATTCCTTCCAGGTCTGAAGTGTCTTTCAAGCTCACAAATCTCAAAATCATGGCAAACAGTTTGATTAAAGCACAGGAAACTCAAGAAACATTAACCATTTGTATCATAAACTGTGGCATTCCTAACCTCAAGCAAACCTTGACTTTCAAGGAAGTCCCCTTACCCAATAAAAATCTCCCGACTCCCCTTAATGCAAGAGAGATTAATGATCACCACACCAGTGACTTATGACCAGCCCTGCAGCTTGAAGCCCCCTTTGAATTTGTGGGCAGAGCGGTATGTGCTTCTTTCTTCTCAATCACTCCATGACTCTCATTTGTGATTGATTTGGGCCACTCTCCTCTGATGCCAATACTAAGATCCAACTCATGTTTACACATCTCTTCAAGTGAATGGAGTGAGGTGCTGCCCAGGCCCAGGTTTAAGAGAGGAATGATGCTTCCCATTGTCACAATCAATTTGCCCTCCAGAAACCTGCATACACACACACACATACCTCATATATAGATATCCCCTAGGAAGTCTCTCAATGGACCCTCTCCCTTAGAGAAGTATTTTTTGCTCCCAATTTCTTCTAGGAGATGTAGTCCAGGAGAAAGTGTCCAGATACAGATCTACCCCCAAAGGACCATCTTTTATAGAAATATCCCAACCTCTCTCTCTCCTTTCCTTTTGTCCTTATAGGATTAGGTTAAAATGGCCTCAGGGTGACATGCTTTATATTTCTTCTAAACAGGCAATATAGCCTACCTAAAAAGATCTCACAAAAAAGTGAATTTTCTTTTATCATTACTCAGGCTCTAGGCAATATTGCAAAGTAGTCTTTGGAAACTCTGCTTCCTTTCCATCTTCTCTCTTCTTCTTCCTCTTTGCATTACTTGTCATATTGTGTGTTCTCATGCCTTGTGACTTTCTGATAGTACATTATCCTGCCCAAAGTGCCCCAACTCTAAAATCAGCTCCCTTAAATTGCTCACTCCCCCTCCTCCCTCCTCCCATCCCAATCTCAGGAAGAAAGCAATCAAATTTTTGCATCAAAGTCATTGACAGTAAACTGTGAATGCTCACAGGCCTAGACTTCTCAGAGGAAATTTGCATTTTTAAAATGGTGCCACAATAGCAGGAAACCCTTGAGTCCATCAATTTAACTCCCATTCAGTAAAACCCGAGAGCCATCTAGTCCTTGCTTTCATGGTGGAATATTTGAGGGAATTCACCCATCTCCTGCATTTTATTATAATAGAATCTATTTCCTGGGGTTGTGAAGATCAAATTAGGTAATATATATCAAGCAGCTTTGCAAATCTCAAAGCGCTGTATACAATGTCAGCATTGCTATGGCTGTCTTACTGTTCCATCATTTTTATGGCTTGAAATTCCTGTGTAGAGTCAAAAGTTGCCACCTGTGTGGGAGTTTTCCTGCTCAGACAAATCAATTCCCTTTTCCATATCATAAACCTTCAAATACTTGAGGATAGCTTTCATGTCTTCCCTTGGCATTCTCTTCTTTAAGAAAAACCAACTTAGTTGGAATAAATGATGGCTGAAGTCCCCTCCTACTCTGAATCTATGATCTTATCATTCTTTATGAGGGCAGATAGGTGATTTGGGGATAAAGTACTGGGCCTGGAATCAGGGAGACGTATCTTTGTGAGTTCAACTCTGTCCTCAGACACTAGTCCTATGACCCTGGGAAATCACTTAATACTGTTTGCCTCAGTTTCATCATCTGTTAAATGAGCTAGGGAAGGAAATGGCAAACTACCCCAATATCTTCCAAGAAAACTCCAAATGGGCTCATGAAGAATTGGACAGGACTGAAAAATAACATTATTCCTTTTGCTGAGAGAACCTTTCAAGGAGTCTCCAATGTCAAAACTATTTTCACAATAATACAATATTGTTATTTGCCTAGTAAAATACTCTGAATTCCAACTAAATAACCACATGAGCCTGGATTTCTTCATCTACTTCAACCTAAACATGTAAAAGATTTAATATAGAAGCATATATGAGAACCCAGCTGTCTTCAATAAATCCAGACAATAAGGAGATTTGCAAAAATTTGAAAAACAATGCAACCTCATTTTTCTTTTGGAAATAGAATTACTTATAAAATATTTTAACATTAATGAGTTTATTATTGCTAAATTAAGTTTAATATTAATCATTTGTAGTTTCTAGTACAGAAAATATCACTAGATATAATTAATCCATGTAAAGAAATAAGGATTCTTTCAAGGACCTCATTTTTAAAAGATTTTTAAGAGCATAAAGGGAAGACATTCTTTGAGATCCTGTGGTATGGTGGATAGAGAACTGATCTCAAAACCAGGAAGATCTGGGTAAATTCCTTTCACACACACACACACACACACACACACACATGTTGTGTGACCCTGGGTAAGTCACTTAAACTTTCTACCACTATATATTGTGGATGTAAAACCTACATGAATAGAGGGAGTTTCCTCTCCTGGGAGGTCACTGAACCACTGAAATCACAATTCTAAGTCTCTATCCATATGACTATTCCTCATAATGGCCAGACCCCTCACCATCCCAGATGCTGTCCTCTGGATGCATTCTAAGCTATGAATATCTCTCAAACAATGTAGTAAATGCAACACCCCAGATGTGGTAAGAAGAGTTGAAAGGATAGGAAGATTATTATTTCCAGTGATCTGGGCAATAGTCGTCTATTTATATAGCCTAAGAAAGTGCTGTTTTAAAAAATAACTATGAACTGAATCCCACTGCTACCTCATTCTAAATTTATGGTATCATCTTTTCCCATATGTCCTTTAGTTTAGAGTCTGCTTGGTGGTGCAAAGGTACAGTGTTGTTGGACTTACAATCTAGAAGAGTTTGAATCTTGCCTCAGACATTAGCTATGTAGTGCAACCCTGGGTTGATCACTTAACCTCTATATGTCTCAGTTTCTTCATCTGTAAAATGGGGATACTAACAATTACTTCAGGTTGCTGTGAGGATCAAATGAGAAAATATATAAAGTCTTTGTAAAACTTAAAAATCACCATATTCATGATAGATATTATTGTTATTAAGTTTCATTTGTCATCTTTTGTTTTTATAATTATTTTTATAAGCTATATTCATGATTTTGTTTTTTAAATTTCTTTTCAGTTCCATGTAAAAAACAATTTTTAATAATCAATCTTAAATATTTTGAGTTTGAAATTCTTTCCCTTCCTCTTTCCCCTCTCTTCATCCCTATGCTTTTTCAATACTTTAGAGAGCGATAATTTGATCAGGGTCAGCTCTCCCTTTGTTCATACACCCTTTGCTCATACTTCCTCTATGGCTCAGGAAGTAGGTAGAAGCCAAAGTGGGGAAAAATCATCCCTCTGCAGTCAGTGATGATGAACCTCTGGATTCAGCCAGAAAAGTCTTCGGACCACAGTTCTGTACTGGGAACCTTTCCAGCTTGATGGGACCTAGCAAGGCTTGCTGATTTATCACTCAAATCTTGAGTGAATTTATCCAAAGTTGAGCTGAATCTTGTTAGTTCCGTTCAGTAGTCTAGCCTGTCCAAACAGTTTTTCTGTATTTTGTTGTCAAGAGCAGCAGTAGTGGTGGATAGAGGGGTTGTCTCAAGGTCCAGCAGACCTGGGCTCAAATTCTGCTTCTGATTCATATTGACTGTATTACCTTTGGGCAAGTCTTTTAATTTCTCAGTTTCCCAAGAAAATTTTCTTCTCCTCCTTCCTCCCCCCTTCTTCCTTCAGTCCTCCCTCCTTCCCTTCCTCCCTCCTTTCCTTTTTTCCTTCCTTCCCTACTTCCCTTTTCCACACTTATTGAGAAAGCAAGAAAAATAAAAACCAACCCATTAAACATGTATTAAGTGCCTACTATGTGTCAGTCACTGACCTAAATGCTGGGGATTCAATTCATACAAAGAAAGCCATCCCAGCGTTTAATCTAAAGGGAGAGCCAGGCCACCCAAGAAGGCAGGAGAGGGAAAAAGGGTTACCCAGGGTTAACTGGCCTGGGGTAACTGTTCCATAGAAGGTAGTTGGGGCAGCAGAGGCAAAGGGCAGCAAGCTGAGTCTTGATCCTGTCCTCTATAAAGGAAGACATTGGGAGGAATGTGGCACCCCACCTTCCAGTCCTCCAATGAGAGGGGAGAAGCCGGAGTCAGTAGCCAGGGGCTCAGTTTAGAACTGATGAGCTTCACCCAGGAGTGACATCTTGTTTCATGGCATTGAAACCAGGCAGAGTAGTAGATGCTAAAAGGAGCAGATTATAAATGACCAAGACATATGTGTGTGGACATGCAAAAAAAAATTTCTGCCTTAAGACTGGGACAATTTTCTAAAATGATGTAAACAGAAGAGCTACAACTCTGCATGGGTCAGGGGAAGGGTTTCTTCACTAATATTTTCCTATGTCAATGATAATTGCAGAATTGTACCCCTCCACTCTGGTTTTGTTATCTATAGTGGCCATCTCTTCTACCTCTGTGATTTTAGTCATATAAACATTCCTTCCACATTTTTGCCTGAGTAACTGATGAAAAATGAACAAGACATGACTGAGGAGAGACCCTGAAGCTCTGTTGTTTGCTTACAGAGCCCCCAGAGAAGGAAATTCTTAACCTTTTTGGGATCATGTCCCTCTGGGCAGTCCAATGAAATCTATGAACCCCTCAGAATAATATTTAATTGCCTGAATTCATAATGGAGGGAGGTACTAAGTTTCAGTTAGAAGTTAAAAGATTTTAGAAGTTAAAGAAAATATTTATTTTCCATCTAGGCCTACAGTAGAAATTCCTGAAATCTAACCCCCAAACCCCAAGGAAGGAACTCATTTCATACAATTTCTCTATTCTCAGCTAATTCAATTATTAAATACCTGTGCTTAGTGGTAGGAACCAGGAATACAATGATGAAAAAACCCCCCAGCAATTCTTGCATTCAAAGAGCAATGGAAGGCTATGATAGTATGACTTCATGTAATATAGAAGCTCACCAGCATTGGCCTCTTTAATCTCTATGATACAAGAGGTGTATTTTCAACAGGTTATGTTTGCTTCATGCTTTGTCATATTCCCTCACGTGAGACACACTTTCATTTGCAGAACCATCTCTCTTTTTTGTGCTTCTGCCCCAACTCAGTTCATATGGGACTCTCATCTGAAGGCAGATGTGCCTGATAAACTGTCTGAAGTTTGAGACACTCTAAATTTGTGACCTGATCTATATTTTACCCTGACAGGCTTCTTTATAATGTAACCTGAACAATACATCCCTTAGAAACATCATTAGAGAATTTGGACTTCTCCATAGCATTTGGGATTGCAGTTTTGACCTTAGTGTAGCATCCTCTTTGTGTTAAAAAAACTCAACATTCACAGGTTCGTGGGCTGGATCTCCAGGAGGTGACTAAGATTCAAAAGTATCTGTGGGTCTGTACCCCTAAAATGATAGCTCATGTGTCCCCACCTCTTGAGTCTCTTTCTGGACTTGCTTATCCTTCCCCAGATGAATGTTAAAGGGGCAGGAGACAAGAGAGACAAGTTCTCCCTTTATACACCAAGGTCACCGTTTATTTGCCAAAATACAAGTGCTTAAATATCCTCTGCAGTCTCCAATCCACTCCCACTCCTATGGTACTTAGTAAAGCAATGTTCTGGTGCTCAAGGGCACCAGGTGATGAACATTTACTGTATTCCCACACACAGCAGTCCCTAACACCCACCAAGTGAACATATAAGGGTAAATAGCAGACTTCAAGCAAATGTGTAAAGACTGCATTATGTGGGGGGAGGGGAAGCTAGGGGGCAATGGACAGAACAACTGGCTCTGGAGTCAGAAGGCCTTGAGTTCCAATCTGACCTCAGGCACCTACTAGCTGTGTGACTCCCAGCAAGTCATTTGTCCCTAATTGCAGCCCTCCAAAAAAGCTTACATTGTAAGAACAGTAGCTACAAAATTTTATTCCCATATGTCTTTCCTGATCTCTCCCATGACAGACAAGGTGTAGGAGCAGCCACAAACTCATTGAAAATGAGGCATACACATGGGGAACACATGGAAACCCATGCCTCTAGGAATTCTTCATGGTGTCCTCACACTATGGTTTTCCTCTTCCCCTAATGGTATTTCTGTTGTGGTTGCTCCAGGTCTATTCTTCTTTACTACTGGGTTTTACCCTTCAGGCTCAATTTCTCTTTACTCCATAACTGGATTTTTTCTTGAAGTTGCTTCTTGTCTCTACTTGTCTCTTTACTTACTGTGATATGCTCTTAAAGAATTAATGCCTCTCTTACAAGACTCTGTCAGGTGTGTGGCCAGTTTGAAGCATTAGTAGAAAACTGGCATGAGGGTACTGACTTATCTTCAGGATTTTGTTTTGTCACCTCCTCCCCTCTGTTATCTCCCTATAATCTCTGTGGATTACATCAGATAGCTGTTGTTTGAAAGTGGGATCAGTCCTACCTCCCCCTTCTCCATCATACTAGAAATCGTATAAAACTAAACATGTTCATCTCAGTGCCTTGGCTGGCAGTTCCTGAGGGGGATTAAGGAACAGAATCTTCAGTGGAGATGGTGGCCTCCAGACTGAGCTTAACCCTAAACACCCTAAGTACCCAAGGCATCCAACTGAAGTTAAACCTCATCTTGGAAGAGTGCAGATTCCTGGCAGAAGGCACTGTGACTCAATGTACCTGAGGGTGTTTGGTAGCTGAAGTGTCTATAGGCAGTGTACACATGTTCCTGATAAGAATTCTTACCAATAAAGTTTTAATTAACCCAAATGCTCTTCTTTCGTGGCTCAAACGTTATGGCTGACATGGTTAATACTAGTTGGATTAACACACTGGGAACGGTATGGGATCTGGACAAAGTCCTCTAAGACAATTTAAAGAGGTGTTGGTTTCAGCTGGGATGGAGATGAAGAAACTGAAAAAAAAATTTCATGGAAGAGCTGGTACCTGAGCTGGGTCTTGAAGAGAGAGGGTAGTCCAGGCATGGGGCATGGGATTCTCCCAGGTAAACCCTGCCCTGTTCTCATCTCAAGTTTGCTCAATCCTCTCTGCCTCTTTTGTAGGGCCCTCCTTAAAAAGCCAAATTTCTTATTCCCAGCCTGCCCTGGATGAATTAATTGTAAGTGTCTAGGATGAGAATGGGAAAGTTTGTGGTTATTTGGCTAAAATGTTGGAGGGGTAGATTAGGGAGTTCCTTCATCCCCAAGGCACAGATTATTTCCTTTTTAATTCTGATTTAAGAATCATTAACACAAACAACAACTTTAACATATTACAAAGAACATGAGATTTTATATAAAACTTGGTACTCTCCTTATGTAGTTTGTCTTAAAAAATAACGCAAAGTTTAGCAAGGTAGTAACAAAATAGCTCCACTTGTGTCTTGTTTTATTTTTTTGGGACTGTGAGTTTTTTAAAAGGGAACAATTAGTACATCAGGAAGACCAACTTTGAAAGACCACAGAGCATTTTTGAGCAGGTGAGTGAAAACAGTTAGAAGGAAGATCAGTTGAACAGCCTGGTAAAAAATGGATTGGAGATTAAGAGAATGGAATCAGGGAGACCAGTTAGTACAGGCAAATGCTGACAGCGATTTGAACTAGGTAGTACTGTGAGTGGAAAGACAATGACTTCTTTTTTGGGGGGCCAAGATGGCGGAGAGAAGACAGGCACAGTTCTAAAGTCTCCTGATCTCTTCCCCATCTATCACATGAAACAAACCTCTTAAAAGAAATCTGAACCAGGAAACCCAGAAAGAAAAGCCAGGAGAGGAAAATCTACCTCAGGATTCGTCTCCCGCAGCAGCCTTGGCTGAGTACCAGCAGGGGCAGGTGAGTCTGAGCTCCCAGGGAAGATCAGCCAGACCAACAGCTGAACCTGGAGTCTGAGGGCCCGAGAGCCGGACCTGCTGGATCAGCGGTGGGGCTGGATGAAGGAGGCTTGGGTCCGCGGGGAATCAGAGGCGCTGGTGTTGGTGCTGTCCCCCTGGAACTTGGGGAAGGGGCTGCAGGGAGAGGTCTGGTGCAGGACAGCTGTGGACACCATCCCTGGGCTCCTCAGGTCTGAGAAACTCTGAGCCCACGCCTCCATTGCACTGAGGCCTCTTCCCAAACAAATGCAAATTATTTCTGCCTCAGGCCCAGGTGTGTGAGCAAAAGAACCAGCCCAGCTGAGGAATGACCTCAGGCCAGGGTAAAGCCCACCATTGATTGAAGGCAAAAGAATTCCATAGCTCCAATTCCCCTCCCTCAAGCAAAGGGAGAAGGCCTCCCAACCAAGGTCACAGACACCCCAGAGAGGGCAACCAGCACCTCCTACTGGCCAGCCAGAGAAACTGCACTCAGTAAAGCCTTTAGAGATCCCAAGCCCAGGTGAACCAGCCCCCCCCCCAACTCAAGGTCTTAGCATAATGAAGAAGGGTCAGTGGAAAGGTGGATCCATAGAAAAATTCCTGGAAGGGAAAGACCCCAACCCAGAGAGACCTGGAACCTCTGAGGAGAATACAATCTGGTCTCCAGCACAGAAAGACTTCCTTGAAGAAATAAGGAAGGAGTTTAAGAATCAACTGGAAAATTTGGGGGAGACAATTAATACCTTGCAAAATGAGAATAATTCTCTCAGATCCTCAAATGAGCAAATGCAAAAAGAAATTAATTCTCTCAAAACCTCAATTGGTCAAATGGAAAGCTCTTTCAAAAGTAGAATCGACCAATTGGAAAAGGTTAATGAAGAAAACTCCTCCCCCCCAAAAATAATGGAGTCTACAGAAACTAATGACTCCACGAGACAGCAAGAGTCAGTTAAACAAAACCAAAAAATAGAAAAAATAGAAGCAAATGTGAAATACCTCATCAACAAAACCACTGACCTCGAGAATAGATCGAGGAGGGGAAACCTGAAAATTATAGGGCTTCCTGAAAACATTGAAGAGAAAAAAAGCCTGGACTTAATATTACAGGATCTAGTGATGGAAAACTGCCCTGACATCATGGAATCGGAGGGCAAAGTAGTTATTGAAAGAGTACATCGATCCCCACCAGAAAAAGATCCTAAAAGGAAAACACCAAGGAATGTTGTGGCCAAACTCCAGAACTATCAGATAAAAGAGAAAATCCTGCAAGCAGCCAGAAAGAAACAATTGAAATATCAAGGAGCCACAGTAAGGATCACGCAGGACCTGGCTGCATCAACTTTAAGGGATCAAAGGGCCTGGAACGAGATATTTCGAAGAGCATGGGAGCTTGGAATGCATCCAAGAATCTACTTCCCTGCAAAGCTGAGCCTTCTCTCCTAGGGAAAAAGATGGGCATTTAACGAAATGGAAGAATTCCAAAAATTTCTGATGAAAAGACCAGAGCTAAACAGAAAATCTGGATATCAAACAGGAGGTTCAAGAGACCCATGAAAAGGTAAAAAAAAAAAAAAAAAAGGGGGGGTGCGGTAAAAGGAAAAAAAATGCAATCCAGCAAGTTGAAACTGGCTATATCCCAGCATGGGGAGGGGTAGAGACTCTCATAAATCCTGAGAATCCTGAGAAATGTAACTCTAACAGAGAGAATATACCTAGCCAGAAATGCTGGACATCCATGACCTATCCATGAGACTGATATCTAATGGGATGTAACTGGCTTTAAATCCACTGGGGAGAAAGACTCTAATAACTCTCAGGAATTTGGACTCTATTCAACAGAATATACTGAACTAGAAGGGACAGACACTCAGAATTTTCTATGACTTAGACAGAATGATCTAAAAAAAAATACACTACCTCCCTAAAAAAGGGGGACAGGAAAGAGACAGGAGGAGGGAGGGGATTGAATGGGATAAATCTCATTACACTAAGAGGTACAAAAAACCTATGGTAATAGAGGGGAAGAAGGGAGTAGAGGAGAAACACCTGAATCTTCTTCTCATCAGACTTGGCTTAAAGTCAACCTACACATACTCAGTTAACTTATAAAACATCTAACCTTTCAAGAAGTAAAAGGGGAAAAGGGGAGGGGGGACAGAGAAAGGGAAGGGGAGTGGAGGAAATAAGGGGAAATAACAAAAGGAAGGGAAGGGAACAGGGAAAGGGGAAAGAAAGGGGAGGGAGGGAGTGATATAGGAGGGCAAATACACTGAAGGGGGTGGTATTCAAAAACAAAATACTGGGGAATATGGATAAAAGGGGGGAAAGGGGGAAAAATACAAACAGAGGGAAGATAGCACAGAGGGCAATAAAGAATTAGTAATCATAACCTTAAATGTGAATGGGATGAACTCTCCCTTAAAATGTAAGCAAATAGCAGAGTGGATTAAAAACCAGAATCCTACAATATGCTGCTTACAAGAAACTCATTTGAAGCAGAGAGATACATATAGAGTAAAGGTAAAAGGTTGGAGCAAAATATATTTTGCTTCAGCTGAAGTAAAAAAAGCAGGGGTAGCAATCCTTATCTCAGACAAAGCAGCAGCAAAAATAGATAGCGTTAAAGGAGATAAGGAAGGAAACTATATCCTCCTAAAAGGTACCATAGACAATAAAGTCATTTCAATATTGAATATATATGCACCCAGTGGGACAGCACCCAAATTCTTAGAGGAGAAGCTGAAAGAATTACAGGAAGACATAGACAGCAAAACTCTACTAGTAGGAGACCTCAACCTCCCACTATCAGATCTAGATAAATCAAATCATAAAACAAACAAGAAAGAAATTAGGGAGGTAAATAGATTGTTAGAAAAATTAGATATGGTAGACTTATGGAGGAAACTGAATGGGGATAGGAAGGAATATACCTTTTTCTCTGCAGTACATGGAACTTATACAAAAATTGACCATGTACTAGGACATAAAAACCTAATGATCAACTGCAGAAAGGCAGAAATAGTGAATACATCTTTCTCAGATCACAATGCAATAAAAGTCATATGCAATACTGGGCCAAGGAGATATAGACCCAGAGCAAATTGGAAACTGAATAACCTCATCTTAAAAAATGAGTGGACCAAAAAACAAATTATAGAAAGAATAAACCATTTTATCCTAGATAATGATAATAATGAAACAACATACCAAAACCTATGGGATTCATTCAAAGCAATTCTCAGGGGATATATTGTAGCTCTAAATGCTTATATGAATAAATTGGAGAAAGAGGAAATCAATGAACTAAACATGCAACTAAAAAAATTAGAGAAAGAACAAATCAAAAATCCCCAATCAAATACCAAATTAGAAATTTTAAAAATCAAAGAAATTAATAAAATTGAAAGCAAAAAACTATTGAATTAATAAATAAAACCAAAAGTTGGTATTATGAAAAAACCAATAAAATTGATAAACCTCTGGTCAATTTGATTAAAAAAAGAATAAAACCAAACTGCTAGTATTATAAATGAAAAAGGTGAACTCACCACCAATGAGGAGTAAATTAAAGTAATAATTCGAAATTATTTTGCCCAACTTTATGCCAATAAATTTGATAATCTAAGTGAAATGGATGAATATTTACAAAAATATAAGTTGCCCAGGTTAAATGAAGAAGAGATTAAATACCTGAACAACCCTATCTCAGAAAAAGAAATTCAACAATCCATTAGTGAACTCCCTAAAAAAAATCTTCAGGGCCTGATGGATTCACAAGTGAATTCTACCAAACATTTAAGGAAAAATTGGTTCCAATACTATATAAACTCTTTGGAAAAATAGGGAAAGATGGAACTCTGCCTAACTCTTTCTATGAAACCAATATGGTACTGCTACCTAAACCAGGAAGAGTTAAAACAGAGAAAGAAAATTATAGACCTATTTCCCTCATGAATATAGATGCAAAAATCCTAAATAAAATCTTAGCAAAACGACTACAACAAGTCATCACTAGGATAATACATTATGATCAAGTAGGATTTATTCCAGGAATGCAGGGTTGGTTCAACATTAGGAAAACTGTTAGTATACTCAATTATGTCAATAACAAACCTATCAGAACCCATATGATCATATCAATAGATGCTGAAAAAGCTTTTGACAAAATACAGCATCCATTCCTATTAAAAACACTAGAGAGTGTAGGAATAAATGGACTGTTCCTTAAAATAATTAGCAGTATCTATCTGAAACCATCAACAAGCATTATACTCAATGGGGAGAGGCTAGAGGCATTCCCAATAAGATCAGGGGTTAAACAAGTGTGCCCATTATCACCACTACTATTCAATATTGTATTAGAAATGTTAGCATCAGCAATTAGAGAAGAAAAAGAAATTAAAGGAATTAGAATTGGGAAGGAAGAGACAAAACTCTCACTATTTCGCAGATGACATGATGGTCTACCTAGAGAATCCCAAGAAATCATCTAAAAAACTACTGGAAACAATTAGCAATTTTAGCAAAGTTGCAGGTTATAAAATAAACCCCCATAAATCCTCAACTAGCAAGAAACAGCAGGAAGAGCTAGAAAAAGAAATCCCATTCAAAGTAACCTCAGATAGTATAAAATACTTGCGAGTCTATTTGCCAAGACAGACTCAGAATCTTTTTGAAAACAATTATAAAACACTACTCACACAAATTAAATCAGATTTAAATAACTGGGCAAATATCAACTGCTCATGGATAGGTAGAGCTAATATAATAAAAATGACAATTCTACCAAAACTAAACTAGCTGTTTAGTGCCCTACCAATCAAAATTCCAAAAAATTACTTTAATGAGCTAGAAAAAATTGTAAGTAAATTCATATGGAGAAATAAAAAGTCAAGAATTGCCAGGAGCTTAATGAAAAAAAATGCAAACGAAGGTGGCTTAGCACTACCAGATCTAAAATTATATTATAAAGCATCAGTCATCAAACTGTTTGGTATTGGCTAGAAATAGAGTGGTGGACCAGTGGAATAGACTAGGTGTAAAAGCAGGAAAGGATTATAGTAATCTGCTGTTTGATAAACCCAAAGAGTCAGGCCACCAGGATAAAAACTCCCTCTTTGATAAAAACTGCTGGGATAATTGGAAGTTAGTATGGAAGAAACTTAGATTAGACCAACACCTCACACCCTTTACCAAGATAAGATCCAAATGGTTACAGGACATATATATATATAAAAACAATACTATAAGCAAATTAGAAGGTCAAGGACTAGTCTACCTGTCAGATCTATGGAAAGGGGAACAGTTTATGACTAAGGAAGAGTTGGAGAACATCACTAAAAACCAATTAGATGATTTCGATTACATTAAATTAAAAAGTTTTTGCACAGGTAAAACCAATGTAATCAAAATCAAAAGAAAAGTAGTAAATTGGGAAACAATCTTTACAACTAATGATTCTGACAAAGGACTCATTTCTAAAATATACAGAGAACTGAGTCATATTTTTAAAACAAAAAGCCATTCCCCAATTGACAAATGGTCAAAGGATATGCAAAGGCAATTTACAGAGGAGGAGATCAAAGCAATCCATAGCCATATGAAAAAATGCTCTAAAGCATTATTAGAGAAATGCAAATTAAAGCTTCGTTGAGGTACCACCTCACACCTCTCAGATTGGCCAGTATGACCAGGAAGGATAATGATCATCGTTGGAAGGGATGTGGGAAATCTGGGACACTATTACACTGTTGGTGGAGCTGTGAACTCATCCAACCCTTCTGGAGAGCTATTTGGAACTATGCCCAAAGGGCAACAAAAATATGCATACCCTTTGATGCAGCAATACCACTACTGGGTCTATACCCTGAAGAGATGAGGAAAAAGGGTAAAAACATTACTTGTACAAAAATATTTATAGCAGCCCTGTTTGTGGTGGCAAAGAATTGGAAATCCAGTAAATGTCCTTCAATTGTGGAATGGTTTAGCAAACTGTGGTATATGTATGTCATGGAATACTATTGTTCTATTAGAAATCAGGAGGGATGGGATTTCAGGGAAACCTAGAGGGATTTGCATGAACTGATGCTGAGTGAGATGAGCAGAACCAGAAAAACACTGTATACCCTAATAGCAACATGGGAGTGATGTTCAACCTTGAAGGACTTGCTCATTCCATCAGCGCAACAATTGGGAACAGTTTTTGGCTGTCTGCAAAGGAGAGTACCATCTGTATCCAGATAAGGAGCTGTGGAGTTTGAACAAGGTACAAGGACTATTTCCTTTAATTCGGAAAAAAAACCCAGATGTCTTATGGTTTGATCTGGTTACCTCTGAGAATTCTGTTCTCTTTAAGGATATGATTTCTCTCTCATCACACCCAATTTGGATCGAGGTACAACATGGAAACAAAGTAAAGACTAACGGAGTGCTATCTGTGGGGTGGGGGTGGGGGGAGGGAAGCAAGATTGGGGGAAAACTGTAGAACTCAAATAATATCTTTAATAAAAATTAAAAAAAAAGAAAAGACAATGACTTGAGATATATCATGGAGGATATTTGCTAGGATTTTGCAGTAGATTGGATTGGGTTACTTATTAATCTGCAGAGACCTGCTTGGGGATTCTTCATCCCAGATTCTTCTTGGATACCGTAATAATGCCAAGAGTCTATAGAGGAAAATTAGTTTTTTTCCTCCCTTCTTCTTCTGTAATTGAACTGTCAATTTTCCAGCATGTTTCCTTTACAAGTTAGACCTGTGTCTTGGAGATAACTCTTGCATGGGTGAATAAATAATGACATATGCTCCATCACTTGTACCCATCAGGTAGGGAAGCCCATAGAACCAACAGATCCTTAGCAATCAGCCTAGAGCTCACAGTGGGAATCTCTTCAGTGGCATTATTATCATTCTTATTTAAATTATCCGGACTGACATTGGGTCACTACCCAACAGACAGCTTCTTGGAAATCCTGATGGAAGGCAGGTGCCTAGGATAAGGTTTCTGGAGGGACTCAAAATCTCAAATGATCACCCCAAGTGTTTGATCCCTTTTGGGAGACCTAGACTTGCAGGGCTATCACTGAGTTTATCAGATGCTTTTGAAGCCTGTGAGCTTGGATCTTCATGTGCTGCAAGTGTCTGTCCTCATTTCTAGACTGGGATTTGGCTCCTCTCTCCTGGGACCAGGACACCCAGAGTTACTCAAACCTCCTCAGGGATTTGATGTGCCCAAAAATAAATGGGCATGGTGGGGTGAGGAGGTTTACAAGGTATAAAGTGAAAATAAGGTAGTTTATATAACAAAATATTTTATTTTGTCAATATCTTCATTCAATACCTCTCTCCTTGGCTAAAATCTGCAGAAGCCATAGGATTTGGTTTCCTGTTTCCTTCTACTCTATCCTAAAGGTACTGTTTAGCCCGAAGAGACATTATATCCAGTGATGGAGGGGCCAGATTGTGGAGAGCTTACTTCATCCTCAAGAACTTGGAAGTCACTGACTTTTTTTAATTTTGATCTTAAGAAATCATCAACAGAGATAACAATTTTAATATATTAAAAAGAATATGAAATTCTTATTTAAACCCTGAACTCTCCTTATGTACAGTTGTCTTTTAAAAAAAAGTAACACCAAGGGGTGGCTAGGTGGTGCAGTGGATAGAACACTAGCCCTGGAGTCAGGAGTACCTGAGTTCAAATCCAGCCTCAGATACTTAATAATTACCTAGCTGTATGGCCTTGGGCAAGCCACTTAACCCAATTTGCCTTGCAAAAACCTAAAAAAAAAGTAACACTAAGTTTAACAAGCTGGTAACAAAATAGCCCCATTTATGTATCCTTTTTTGCTTCATTTTTAAAAGGGAACAATTGATACAAGAACAATGTCAAGAAAAACAACATTAATAAGACAAAGCCCTGACTTACCTTTCCCTTCACCCTCTGCCTCTCCCTGGGATTAGGAAGCACTTAAGAAGTCTTAGGAACTGCCATCGTGTAGGATGTACATGGGCCCAGACTAAACCCCATCCCCATTTTACTGTAGGATAAGCCAATAATGCAGTTTGGATTTGGGGAAGCAGAGAAAGGAAACAATGCTTGAGCAACTTCTTCCCTTTTGTCCTGTGAGACAGAAGAGGGAAAGGGAAGTAAGGTCACAAAGCCCTGGGCAGCGATGCTGGTGACCTCCCGTCTCAGGGGCAATGGCATAGAGAGGCAGTCCCCAGGATGTCAAAATCCCTGGCTCTTTTAGGAAACAACAAGGGAGGCATCTGTTGAAGGCTCATCACTCTCTTGTAGCAGGAATGATTCCAGGGAAGGCCAGCCTCTGCCTCCTAACTTGCTCTCTGAAACACATGGTAACATCTGTACCATTGATGCTAATATTTGCAGCACCCCAGGTCTGACTGGTGGTTTGGAAGGGCACCCTCATGTGTTGGCTAATCCATAGACCAGACAGTACAGGGTTTTTCAGGAGTATATGGACATAGAGATTTCTCCAAAGGATGGATCAACTGTGATTGGCATCACTGGTGGGGCACATCCACCTCCAAGGGAAGAGTGTCCCCCAAAGTAAGTGTCTAGGGAGCCTGGGCAGGTCCCAAAGAGGGAAGACATGGAACAGACCAAACAAATGCCTTGTGAAACCTGAGAATCATAGCAGGGTCCAGGTTCCTAGAGCAGGGGGACACGGGAGGACTCCCACAGCTGCCGAGCCAGCTCACCCGCCTGCTGGACCACTGTGTCCACAGCCAGAACAGACAGGTGGATGGTCATCAATTCGTAGCATTTCACCACTTCTCCTGTGTGGCTTTTGCTGTAGTAACGCACAAGTTTCCTAGGAGAGGGTTAAGAGAAAATGTATGATTCAGGAGAGAAGCAGCTATCCTCTACCTGGCCAGGCTGGGTCCCACGGGGCAGGTCATCTCAAAGTCTAGACCCAGCCCAGGCCTCCTTAAGGGTAAAACTGACTATAATGCTCCCCAAGCCATGTGTCCTCTCCCTCGAAGGACAAGGTTTCCAGTGAGGACTTCTTCCTCAGGTTTGTCGACTTCTCTGCACCCAATTAGAACTGTACTGGCTTCTCCCTTTCTCCTCTGACTGGTCCTTCCCTCCTTCAGAGAGGTTCCTATCCTATCGATTCCAGCATCAATTCCATATGAAACAGAACCTGCCAAGGCCCAGATATGTCCACTATAATGAGCTTGGTGGAACCAGCGGTGCCAATGTGGCTGATGGCCCAGGGTCACAGAGAGAAGCTCCCTTTGTGACCACAGCACTGAGATACCACTGAACTGGGGACTGCATGGGCAGACATCTAGTAAGTCCTCACAGAGGGATTTCTAGCTCTTTGGCCTAGGTAATTCCCTAATGGGAGAAAAGCGATTCTTCCTTTAATCCCAGGAGAGAGTGTGTGTGTGTCTGTCTGTATGTATCTGTGGATGTACACCCACACCAACACCCACACACATAAAAATTATATGTGTATATACATCTGTGTGAATGCATGCTCTTAAGTCAGGTATTTGTTGTAAATATATGCAAATATATATTTATATGCAATCTCTCTAGCACTGGCACCTGCATCTCAATCTGGAAGGGGGGTTACCTGTAATAGTCTCCTCCCAGCACACCAATGGGCACTGCATCGTCAGAGAGAACAGGTACCTCTATCGCTGGCAGTTTGTGCCCCTAAAGAAGAGAGAAGCTCTGAGAGTGGTGCCCAATGGCAGCAGTTATGAGACACTGGTGCAAAGAGAAGCCAGGGCCCACGGAGGCTCTGAACTGTAGAGCTTCAGAAAGGGCCATTCCCTTACTGTGAAGGAAGAGCCTGGCACCTCCACATCACATGCCCCACAAGCACCCTCCATTTTCCTCCCACTAGAAGAAAAGAAGTTCCTTTAGGTAAAGGATGGTTTTGTTGGATTTATATCCCAGAACTTAGCAGAGGCAGGGGGTAGAGGTCATGCTTATAAAAATCTGTTTTCTATACTTCCACGAGCCAAGATGGCCAAGGAAACAACCATAAAATCGTGCCCAAAACAAATTCTGGAAGAGCAAAAACAGCAAAAAAGATGGGATGAAAACAACCTTTTAGCTCAGGAAACTTGGAAGCTCATCAAAAAAAGGTTTGTCTCCCTTGGGTAAAAGGGAAATGCAGGCCAGGAGAAGAAGTGTCCCAGCAAGTCAGAGGCAAAGCCTAACTTTAGTAAGCCAGAGGAGATCCGGAGCCGTGGTGGGGCAGAGCAAGCAAATGGCAACCCCAGGATCCCCACTACCATGCACCCCAGCATAGCTGGGGGAATGGACTTAGTCTAGCTCTGAGAACTGCCCCATGGTTCAGCATAGCCTGAGGCAAACAGGTAGATGTCAAAATTATGGATGCCTTAGTAACCAGGCAGATGACAGTGCTGTGTCCCAGGCAAACAGGCATCCCAGACCACTGTGCCTCATGCCTCAGTGTAGCCCTGGGAAATGCAGAAACACTCCACTGCCCTCACCACATGCTCAACATTGGCACTAGGATCTAGCTTAATAGTAGGTAAGCTGCTAACTCCTAAAGCCTTCAATAGTGCAAGTCCTGCCCACTTCACAGCAGCACCAGACAAGGGGGTCTGGGAGACACTGATGCAGCACCAGGTAAATTACAGGGGTCTGTAATCTCTGGCACAAAAAGCCTGAGACAAGTAATCCTTCCACCCTGGGAGCAGAATTCAAATTTTAATGAAAGGAAAAAGGCTAAAAAAGATGAGTAAAAACAATAAAAAAAAGAATCTGACCATAGAAGGTTATTTGAGAGGGAAGATCAAGGCACAAATGTCAGAAACACCTTTGGGCACAATCCCAAAGGAAAATGCTAAGTGGTCTCAAGCCCAGAAAGAACTCAAGGAAGAGTTCAAAATTGAACTTAAAAATCATATAAAAGAGGGAGAAGAAAAATTGTGAAAAGAAATGAGAGTGATGCAAGAGAAATTTTTTTTAAGGTTTTTGCAAGGCAGATGGGGTTAAGTGGCTTGCTCAAGGCCACACAGCTAGGTAATTATTAAGTGTCTGAGACCGGATTTGAACCCAGGTACTCCTGACTCCAGGGCCAGTGCTTTATCCACTGCACCACCTAGCCGCCCCCACAAGAGAAATTTTTTAAAAAGAATTAACAGACTAGAAAAAGAAAACAACTGCTTAAAAAGTAGAATTGATCAAATGGAAAAAGATAAAAAATATCCACTGATGAAAACAACTCCTTAAGAAGTACAACTGGCCAAATGGAGAAGTATAAATAGTAACTGAGGGAAAAAGTAGAAAAGGTAACTAAGGGAATCAGGAGAGACAATGTCAGATCACTGGAATACCTGAAACCATAATCTTTTGATTCTGGAGTACTTGGACATCTTTTAAGAAAATCTGTCTTCATGTTCTAGAACCAGAGGACAAAACAGGCACTGAAAGAGTCCACTGATCACCTCAGGAAAGAGATCCCCAAATAAAAGCTCCAATGAACATTATAGACAAATTATTGAACTATCAAGTCAAGGAAAAAGTAGTGCAAGTGACCAGAAAGAAAACAATTCAAATATTGAGAAGCCACAATCAGGATTACACAGGACTTAGCATCTGCTAAGGACCAACATTAAAGGACCAAAAGTCTTGGAACATGATATTCCTGAAAGCAAAGGAGCTAGGATTACAACCAATAATCATTTACTCTATAAAACTAGGCATTACATGTAAAAGGGAAAAAATTGCCATTCAATGAAAGAGAAGGATTTTGAGCTTTCTTAAGGAGATCAGATTTGAACAAAACATTTGATCTCCAATATCAAGATGCAAGAGATATCTAAAAAAAGTAAAAAAGGAAAAGAAAACATAAAGGATTCATTGGAGCTAGAAGTAATATACATAGACAGAGGGTACAGGTATAAGGTGAAGTTGAGAGAATGACAAAAATAATTACGGGATTAGAAAGAGGATTACACTGTGTACAGAAGGAAGAAAAAGGTAGAATGGGGTAAATTATTTCACATGAAGAGACACAAGAAAACCTTAACATTAGAGTGGAGGAAAAGAAGGGAAGGTCTGTTATAGGCATCACTTGAACCTTATTCTCATCAGGATTGACTCAAAAAGGGAATAATATACACAGTCACTTGAATAAAGAAATCTATTTTTCCTGATAGGAAAGTAGGAGGGAAAGTGATTAAGGGGAGAGGGGGACCAACGGATTAGAAGGCACACCATGGGAGATGGTAGACAGAAGCAAAACAGTCAAGGAGGGAAAAGGGTGAAAGAAGAAAGAAGACAAACCTGAGTTAAAATTGGATGAAAGAAAATATACACTTAGAAATCATAAATGTGAATGTGAATCGGATGAACTCTCATAAAATAGAAGTAGATAGCAAAATGGATCAAAACCCAGAATCCCACAATATGTTATTTACAAGAAACACTCGAAGCACAAAGACAGAGTAAAGTAAGGGGTTGGAGCAAAAACTATAATGCTGCAGCTGAAGTAAAAAAAGGCAGGGATAACAATCCTGATCTCAGACAAAACAAAAGCAAAAAAGACCTTAGTAAGAAAGATAAGGAAGGAAATTACATCTTGCCCAAAGGTATCATAGACAATGAAGTAATATCAATACTGAACATATATGCATCAAAATGGTATAGCACCCAAATACTTTTTTTTTTTTTTAGCAAGACAGTTGAATTGTGTGACTTGCCCAGGGTTCATACAGCGAGCAAGTATCAACTTTATGAGGCCAAATTTGAACTCAAGTCTTCTTGACTCCAGGGCCCATGCTCTATCTCCTGGAAAAAGGTCACCTAGTGCCCTCAGGCATGCTAATTCTTAAAGGAGAAGTTAATTGAGTTACAGATTCTTGATCAAAGAGAAAGTATTATGAAAGGTAAAATAGATAATTTTGATTAAATTATGTTATAAAGCTTTGCACAAACCAAACCATATTACCAAGATTAGAAGAAAAGCAGAAAGTTAGGAAACAATCTTTATAGCAAGTGTATCTGATGAAGGCCTCATATCTCAAATATAAAGAGAACTGAATCAAATTTATAAGACTAGAAGCCATTCCCCAACTGATAAATGATCTAAGGATATGAAGAGTAGTTTTCAGATGAAGAAACCAAAACTATCATATACGCATATAAAGAAATCATATTCTTTCGATTAAAGAAACAAATTAAAACCTCTCTGTGTTACTACCTCACACCTAACAGATTGGCTAATGCGACAAAAAAATGAAAATGATAAAAATGTTAGAGAAGATATGGGAAAATTGGGATACTGTTGGTAGAGCTGCGAACTGATTCTGTCATTTTTAGAGAGCAATTTGAAAGTATGCCCAAAGGGCAAGCAAACTATGCATACCCTTTGATTCAGTAATATACTAAAGAGGTCGGCATCCCAAAGATATCACAAAAAAAGGGAAAAGGACCTCTTTTCATGGTGGCAAAATTTTGGAAACTGAAGGGATGCACATCAACTGGGAAATGGCTGAACAACTTCGGTACATGAATGTAATGAAACACTACTGTGTAATAAGAAATGATGAGCGGGCAGATTTCAGAAAAACCTGGAAAGACTAGTACAAACTGGTGCAAAGTTAAATGAGCAGAACCAGGAAAACAATGTTATGATCAACTATGAATAATTCAGCTCTTCTCAGTAACATAATGATCTAATACAAGGATAAAGGACTCAGGAAAATGCTATCCACATTCAGGTAAAGAACTGATGGAATCTGAATGTAGATCAAAGCATACTTTTTTTCCACTTATTTTACTATTTGTGTGTTTTTTTTTCCTTTTGATCTGTTTCTTCTTTCACAACTGTAATTAATATGGAAAAATGTTTTACATGAGAGCACAAGTTCTATCAAATTGCTTAACATTTTAGGGAGAGGAGGAAGGCTTAGAATTAACTTCTCACTCAGTCATTCTGCTAGAACTTTCCAGTCCCTTTTGTCTAATTATTTTAATTAAGTATTACCTTTAGACTGATTTGTCCAGAGCTCTCTGGTGAGAGATGAGGAGGAAGGAGTCAGGGGTTGAGAGTGAGTGAGGGAGAAGTCAGTAGTTACTGGCATAGAAAGGAAGGCAGGGGTGAATGAAAGGTACCATCAGGTTCAAGTGAGGGCTGAAGATTGAAGTGATGGCTTTTAGGGGCTGGAAAAAAAAGAAGAAACAAACAAATAAAAACAAAACATCAAGAGAAGTAGAATTAAAGAAAAAAACAGGAAAAAAGAGGAATTAAGAGCAAGGAAATGTTAGAAAAAGTAGGAAAAAAATAGAGGTTAAGAACTCATCATCATTTATTTTTTATATTGCTGAGGCCATGTGCCCTAATGACAAAAATCAGGGTCAGGAGTCGGAAGAATTAAATTGTAGCCTCATGTTTATCCTTAACTAGCAATGTAACTTGGTACAACTCAATCTCTTGAGGCCCTACATTCTCCAGGTATAAATGGTGCCATCTCTCCTCTATGAATGATGGGGTTACCTGACGACAGCAGGTTATCAGGTTATACTCTGAATGCTCATTTTCAGTACTGGAGATGATGCATCCACATAAGGCCAGGTGCATCTTCCTCTCTTGCTTCCTCCCCCATCCCTCAACTTAAAGTATGTTTTGGAAGAGAGCCAAGTTGAAGCAAAAGTGGAAATTATATTTAAAATATGGCAAAGGGGCTGAAACCTGCAACTTTATTAGTCCTGTGCTCTAAACTGATCTAACTGGTCTTATGGATTCCACAGGATCACTGTGAAATTAAAATGAGACCAAAAATGAAAGATATTTGGGGAAAAACTCCCAACGATGTTCACATAGCTACATAAATATATCTTCTTTCTGCTCCCAGGGCATGGTTGTACACACCAGCTCATTCTCGAACCACAGGAAATAAGAGCAGTAGTAGTCTCCATCTCGGAATGTCAGCGTCGTGTAGCCCCTTTGGAGGTATCGTCGGGCCAGACCAACTAAAGTCCAGACCTGTGGGAAAAGAAGATGAGAAAATATACCATGTTAAAGGCTTGAGCTGTTTCCTTTAGTTGAAGATTACAATTTTCGGGTTTTTTTGTCTGAATCGTTCTCTTTCTTGCATGTCACCATTTAAAAATGGCTCACAAAAGAGCATTGTTTTGATGAATCAGTTGGTTTTTGGCAAACCTCAACAAATGAATCATTTATACCACAAGTGACATTTTAACATGACATAACATTTTATGACTACAAAGTATCAACTATGATTCCCCAAAGTCCCCTTCTGACCACTGGGAACTCCTGATCTTATTCCAGGAAATCAGATATCAGGAAGTCATGGATCAGCAAGGGTCTCTGAAACTAGAGACTGGTTAGGACTGGAGCAGGACCTAAAACTACTCTCTGGCTCTGAATCCTAGCCAAGTTCAGAATTATTACCACCATAATCACCACCACCAGCACCACCACGATCCCTAACATTTATGAAATGCTTGAAAGTTCACAAAGTGCTTGGTACATATTTAAAGAGGAATGTAAGACTGAAAGATGCTGACTTGCTCGGATCACAGGGACAGGGAGGGGAGGGGAGGGGAGGGGAGGGGGGAAGGGAAGGGAAGGGAAGGGAAGGGAAGTAGTGAAAAATCTGAACTCAGGTCTTCCTGAATCCAAGCCCAGGGCTCCAATCCATCATCCCATCTGGCTGCCTCTGCCTTAATGATGCAGGGTCGGCCGTGGCAGTGACCTCTGGTGGGGGGCAGAAGTGGCCAGCTTTTGTATCTGAGAGGAGATGCATGAGAACAGGAATTCGCTATTACAATAAAAATGTAATTACACTGAAGGGAAATGTATGACAAGAATAAGTCATGGGGAATGGGTTTCTTTTGAAATAAGATGCTGAACAAATAGAATACACTTCCTGAAATTCAATTCAACGTGATAAATATGTGAAAATCTGCCCAAATCAATCTCTCTTTCTTCTCTTCCCTCTGGCAGCTCTCAGGAAGGGCCTCTGGACCATTTTTGGTAAGGTCCCCACCGCAGCCCACTGGCCAGGGCATCTTTGTTAGGATGCCCCCAGAGATGGAAGGGTCCTGAGGAGCCAACAAGTCTAAGTCATCCTCCAAAAGAGGTAACTGAGGTTGAGAGAGTTCAATTCCTCTTCTACTATCACTTAGCTAGTAGATGAGGTAGGACCTGAACCCAGGTCTTCTTGACTTCAAGGACAGTTCTCCATTCACTAGATCTGGTAGTGGCCAGAGCATGGGCCCTGGAGTCAGGAAGGCTTGAGTTCAAGTTGTTACTAGCTGTGTGACCCTGAGCAAGTCACATACTTCAACTGTCTTGTAAAAAAAGCAAGAATTTGGGTGCTATACCACTTGATGCATATATGTTTAGTATTGATATTGCTTCATGGTTTATGGTACCTTTGGGCAAGATGTAATTTCCTTATCTTTCTAAATAAGGTCTTTTTTGCTTTTGCTTGGTCTGAGATCAGGATTGTTATCACTGCTTTTTTTTTTTTACTTCAGCTGAAGCATTATAGTTTTTGCTCCAGCCCCTTACTTTACTCTGTGTGTCTTTTTGCTTCAAGTGTTTCTTGTAAATAACATATTGTGGGATTCTGGGTTTTGATCTATTTAGCTATCTACTTCTATTTATGAGAGAGTTCATCCAATTCACATTCACATTTATGAATTCTAAGTGTGTATTTATTTCCCTTCATCCAATTTTAACTTAGGTTTGTCTTCTCTCTTCTTTCACCCTTTTTCCTCCTTGACTGTTTTGCCTCCCATGGCAATGCCTTCTAATCTGTTGGTCCCCTTCTCCCTTAATCTCTTTCCCTCAGGTAAATTAGATTTCTTTATTCAACTGACTGTGTATATTATTCCCTCTTTGAGTCAATACTGATGAGAGTAAGGTTCAAGTGATGCCCATTACAGACCTTTCCTTCTTTCCCTCCACTCTAATATTAAGGTTTTTTTTTGTGTCTCTTCATGTGAAATAATTTACCCCATTCTACTTTTCTCTTCCTTCTGTACACAGTGAAATCCTCTTTCTAATCCCTTAATTATTTTTTTCCTAGCTGTGTGACCCTAGGAAGTTACTTCACCTCTGTCTGCCACAATTTCTTCAACTGTACAAAGGGATAATAACAGAGGATCAAATGAGATGGCATTCTTAAAAGTGCTCAGCATAGAGGATGCAATATAGTAGATGTTCCATAAATACTGATTCTCTCCCTTTCTTTCTCCCCACTCTTCTGTTTCTTCTTTATGTATTAGATTGTGTGAAAGGAATAAGTACCAATCAATTTAGTGTGGACAATTCTATGTAAGACATCTGTGAGGTTGAACACAAGTGACTGGGAGGCTCATTGATTGAGGCAGCTGGGCTTGAACTGGGGTTCTGAGACCTGGAGCTGAGGATGAAGCATGTTGGAGGGGATAAGGAACACCACTAGTGCAAAGGCATAGAGGTGGGAAGGGGAGGCCAGTGGGGCTGGATCCCAGCTTTCAGCTTTGGTGTGACAGCCCTTCCAGAGGACTCTTTTGTCCTCATTAAACCTTTTCTTCTCCAGGTGAACTTTTTCAGTTCCTTTTCATAGCCCGAGTCTTTGTTTTTATCTCTATCTTGCTTTAGCTAATCTTACACGTGTCCAGAATTTGGAAGGACTCTTGAAACTGATCAGCTCAAACAGGATGTCTGTTATTTAGGACGAGGCTTACCTTGGCTTTGATGAAGGCAGCCAGCGGCCCCTTGCCTAGCTCTGACGTCGTTTTTTCGGTGATGTTGAGAGAGGGAGACACCATTTGTCCAGTTATTCGATCCACATAGATAAAATGCACTAAACCGGGGAAGTCTTCCAGGTAGGTGAAGGCAGGTTAAGGAGGTTCCAATTTTGTTCAGCAAGGGAGATCCCAGGAAACAGCCTCTATTCACTAGGCTGCTGCCAAAGGCCACAGGAGGCAGGTGCTCTTAGGCTTACCTGAATTCTACTAGTTCACCCCACCCTCAGAGAAGACCACCCTTTCCCTTGCTTCTTAATTTCTCCCGATTCTCAGTCTTGGAAGTCCCAGAAGCATGAGACTTGAGAATTTGAGAGAAGGGGTAGACAGTTAATTGACTATTCTGGCCCAGACAGAATAGTCTAGAAGACACAGTGCTGGGTCTGAAGCCCAACCTCAGACTCTTCCTAGCTGTGTGACGTCACTACATCTTTCTGATCTCAGTCACAGTCCCTTCCTTCAAAGGCCATTGTGAGGATCTAATGAGTAATGTGACCAGCAGGCCTCTAAGTGCCACCTAAGTGCCAGCAGCCGTCATTGTCCACATCATCGGGATATTTCAGGTCTGTGTCTGGGACCCTCACAACTAGTGACGAGGTCTCTTCTCTACTTCACAGTCTAACATGTGGAGGCCTGAGCAACAAGTAGGGTGAGGGGTCCGTGGCTGATGCCTTTAGTTTAAATGAGGTCTGTTACCCAATCTAGGAACTTAAACCCTTTGACTTAAGTTGGGGAGGTTTCATCTTCATTTACAGATAAAAGCACAAATGCCCATAGAAAGAAAAGTCAATTTGACCAACACTTAGCGGGATATGTTGTAGGCAAAGGGTGATCTCTGATTCCCCCTCCTCCAAGGGAGGGAAGAAATAATCTCTCCCCAACAAATTTGTGTAAAGGACAGTCCTTGGGTCATTTGATCCTCACAACCACCTTGGGATGAAGGAGTTATTATAGGGCCATTTCACAGATGAGGAAACTGAGACTGAAAGCAGTTTGGTGATTTATCCAGGAATAATAATTGTCTGAGGCAGGATTCAAATTTAGGTCTTCCTTCCACTGAGTTGCCTCATATTTGCTTTGCATATAGCCTATCAATGCCTATTGTATACTGTTGCCTCATCCATTGGATCATAAACTGCCAGAGGGCAGGGAATGTCTAGCACAGGCTTGCTGCTGAGTAAGGAAAGGCCACATGTACTGGTGGAGCTGCCCCCACCCACTGCCTCCATGGTGAGACTCTGCCCTGGCTCCCCCTTGTTTCATCAGGATATGACACCAAGGTAATGTTTCTCTGACTCTTCACCATCAAAAAATCCTTCCAGTCCTCCAGGATGTCTCTGTCAGAGGAAACCAGAGGGAGCTCAGATGAGCCCGGGTTTGCTTTACCCTGCCACCAGCCCTTGGCCCACTTACCTGAGGACACTCTGGGCATGCAGCTGTATGCTCTCAGGCAGCCAGGTTCCTCCCCCTCCAGGCAGAGGGCTCAGAAAGGAGAGGCGGTACAAGGAGCAGAGCTGGCGCTTCAGCCTGGCACAGGCCTGGAGTATCCTGCCAATCAAGGACTCAATGGTAAAGGTTCATTAAGGTCTTTCTGGGGCATCTGCTAAGTGCTGAGGATGCCAAAGGGGCTCACCACAGCCCTGTCCTCCAGGGGGTGGGGCTTTTAGGGTAACCTCGGAGGGGAGTACAGATGGTCGAGGACTCACAGCTCCTCTCTCCCTTAGTTCTTCTAGGCCTGGTTTTCTTGCCCAAGCCCCTCCCATACACCAGAGCCTCGGTTTCCCCAGTGACCTCTCTTCCTTGATCAAACTCTGCTGGGAATTCTCTTGCTCTGAGTTTCCCAAGCTCTCATGGCTCCTCTCTGTCCTTTGACACTCTGGTGTCTTTCTGTCATCTCAGAGCAGAGAGAAGCCTTAGAAGTCAATCCATGCAATACTATTCCTTCCCATTTCTCTTTCTTTCTGTCCCCCCAACCCATTTCCTTGAGTGCCAGTACTCACTCCAAGTATGACCCTTGATCACTTCTGGAGAAAACCTTGTTCTTAAATTCCAGCCATGTGCTCTGAAATGAGAATAGAGAACTTTGGGGATTCAGACCCCAAAGGACCCTCTTTCTGCCCTCCTCCCTGCAGCCATACTGGAGTCAGAACTCAGACCCCAGGTGTTTAAGCCCTAAGTGCTTAAAATTACTTCAGAATTAGCTTCAGTCAGTCCACATCTCTTATGTTGTCCTGGGAGCCAATTCTTTGGTTCACCCAAGACAACACTAATGCACATTCAAGATGTTGGCCTGGAGGTTAGAAGATCCTCCAGAACTTTTAAAGACTCAACTTTGTTTTAATATTCCTAATACTTTGCTCCCTCCTGCTTTTCATTTTTCACAGTGACATCAGGATCACCCTCCTAAAACATGACCTTCACTACATCATTACTTGCTTACAAATTTCCAATCCCCAGTCCACTGCCAAAGGAACAAAACCTAAATTTATCATCTTTTCATTCAAGGCCTTCTCTAGCCTGGCCTCATCTGACTTCCTCCATTTTTATTCCTTTCTGCTCCTTGTCACATTCTCTTTTTCAACCTGGCAGGCCTCCCCACCTTCCCCGAAGCATCCCACGAAGAGGACCCCCTCTCTGCCCAGCTGCATAGCTGGCTTCCACTCAGTCCCTAATTACTAAAAGGCTGAGCTTCTATTCTGCTCTTCTTCCTGGCCTCTCTACAACCCTCCTCACCTTTCAAGGACCCGCTCCTAGAACCATCACCTCCAGGACATCCTCCCCACTTTTCCAGGCTGTCCTGAGCTTCCCTTTCTTCTTCCTTCTCTACAGAACTAAGGGTCTCCACCTTGGCTGCTGTACATTGGTATTGAATGGGGCTCTTGATGGTGGGGACAGACCTTTCATGATAAGACTAGAATCTCCTCAAGGGCAGGATCATGATCTGCAGTTAGTTTTTGGAGAGTGTACATAGCACCTTGCCCAGTGGGAAGCACAAAATCAATGTTTCATAAACAACTGTGGACTGACTACCTGAGTCCAGAGGAGTCCGCTCACTTCCTGGCAGAGATGACGGACAAGGGTGGACACAGATCTAAACTTTTAGATGTGGCCAATGCAGGCATCTGTTTGCTTGACTATGCATATTTGTGACAATAGCTTTGCTTTTTTCCTTTTTCTTTTTTCCAATAAAAGAAGATGGAAGGGAGAGAGGATAGATTGTTTTACTTAAGAGATTAAACCAAACTTTTTAAAAGTCTGAGTACCTGAAACACTGTAACATTACACATAACATATATAAAGTCTATGATATTAATCTTAAAAATTACATGTGAATTGAATTTCAAATTATTTTATAATTGGTGAATCATGTCTGGAATTTATGATAATTCTGTTAACTGGACTGTTTGATTAACAAAAATTCCTTATTTCTAATTCCAAGAGTTTAATGTTTTGAGTAAAAGTTTTGCATTTTCCTCTGATTTCCCTATTTTGGTTTTCCAAGGAGCATAAGAGTCCTTTCTTTCCCCCCGTGGGTGGAGCTTTGGCTCTGATTTCCTATGGGGCAGAAGTCTGACCTGAATATCTTGGCCTCGATTCTTCACAAATTTGTCCATCCTCTGGCGCAAATCCCCCAGCAGGGGCTGGGAGCGAAGGGTACTCCCTGCTTCCTGCCTTTCCTTCAATTTCTTCTCTAGTACTGAAAACCCATCCAGCAGTTGGTAAAGGGAGAGGGCCAAATAGCAGCTGGGACTCTGCAGGGAGAGAGCAGAAGGCACAGGTCTGAAGAAATAAGACCTCTCCCTCACCAGGATACAAGTGGCCCAGCCTGAAGGAGGCCCCAGAACCTCTTGCTTACCTTGGTCAGGAGTACCATTGAGATGCCTGGCCAAAGGGGTAGGCAGTACATAGTATGAGGCATCATAATGCAATGGTTTTCCTTTAGAGTGGCATCAAGGAAGACCCTCCTGGGATTGGGAGGTGCAGAAGGCAGGATCAGTGTTTTCAAGGTGTCCTCTCCTATCTAATTTAGGAAGACAGAGTTGTTAGTGAGAGGAGAGTATGGAGGAAATAAGATCAGGTCTTCCCTCTTCATGGATTTCCTTGTCTTGTGACAGGGGCAGGAGAAAATAACCACTGATACAAACAGTTCAGCTCTGAAGTCATTGCACCAAGAATACATGATCACAACTAGTGGTTGGGCTTGACCCAGGAGACTATAATGAACCTCAGCTCTTGATGGAACACATTTAAAATGCTTGAAAAACAATCTGAGAAAGTATGCCCCAACTATCCTCCAGCTCTTAGGAATAATGAATTCACAATATGGATATCATAGATTCAAAAGACCATGCATTTAGGGTTGGAAGCACCCTTGGAGGTTGTCATAGCCAACCCTCTCATTTTATAAATGAGGAAACTGAGGCCCAGAGAGGTTAAGTGACTCTCTAGGAGTTACACAACTAGTTAAGTTCAGGAGTGGGGATCTAAAGGTGGTAATTCTGATCCCAAGTCCAGCTCTACCCACCACTATGGAGCTCTTTGAAGAAGTTATTCCTAGTTGTTTAGCAGAATGAGCTCGGTGAAGGCAAGGATGTGCCCTCATTCTCAAATGCTCATCCACAGGCTCTGATGGACTGGACTTTGGCAATGTGTGTGTACTCTCTTAAAAAGAGAAAGACCCTGAGCTCTACAGCGGAAGGAGTAAGGGAATCTTACTTGATATACAAGCCTACACCCAAAGCCTGTCCCCAAATGAGTCCCTCAACAGGAACTCACCTGGACAAAGTCTGCATCTCCACCCACTGGAGGAGTTCCACCTTCCAGCCAGACAGTACTTCCTGTAAGTTACAAAGGAATTGTATGTTGTCTGAGGCATCCCAAAAGAGAGTGCTAGGATGCAGAGCACAGAATGAGGAAGACTGGAGCAGGGAGAGATCTGTTGAGGGGGCGATGATGGCATTGGGATGAGGCACAAGGGGCTGCCTTGATCCTGGGATCCAAGAGGACAGCTCCAGCCCATTGCCAGTAAGTTTGATCTAAAGTCTACATGGCACTTCCTAGAGTCAAGGCCATATTTCCTTCCTGCTCACTCTATGTCATCAAACAAAAGTGCTTAGGGAGGAGACACAAAGAAGCTCTCATGTCCCCTTCTACAGGGAGATGACTCTTGGAGAAGACCCAAGATGCTGCTAAGGCTGAGGTCTGTGATAGAAGGCCTATAAAAGTTCTGCAGGTTGAGGGCTTTAAGCAGGAACTTATCTGCTCTATCACCTCCTCACTTTCCACTCATGCCCCTGCTCCTCCTTGGATTCCTTGTGATCCCTTCCCAATAGCTCTTGACCCCCTCGAGCTCCTCTCATCCTTTCACCCACAACTCCCACAGAGGTAAGGGCAGGAATTTTGTAGATGTTTCAAGCAACTTCATGTTCACAACAGAATGCATTTTTCAATACAATGTTACATATGGTTCAGGTCACAGACCAACTTTCATAAAGTTTATTTAATATAAAGACAATGGACAAGTGTCAAAAGTGGCTGGCTGTGTTTTTGCCAGTCTGTTTTATATTTTCACTACCTATAAGCACTATGTACAAGAGGGCATCTAAGAGAAAATGTATGCTTAGTCTCAAATGACTGACAAGTGAACTTCTGGAAATAATTGCTGTGTAAGTAGAGACTTCATATCCTGCAACATGGCTTATTGGGTGCTCATTACAGAAGATCTCACTCTTCTTTCCTGAGGAAAACAGCTCATATGTCGTGAACCTTCTCTTAAAATGCTTCTCCACTCTCTTCCTTTGCTCCTGCCACTGATGCTGAAAGGGCTTTTCTCTGGCTGAGACCAACCTTCCTACTTGTGCCTGAGCCCTTCAATCATCCTCTATGAATTTATTTAATGCTTTCAAATTTGAAGTACAATTTCTTCTCCATAAGCCTCTGACCATAGGTATGTCATTATCTACAGTTAGGTGACACAGGAGAGAGAGAGAGAGAGAGAGAGAGAGAGAGAGAGAGAGTGAGTGTACTGCTGGCCCAGGAGACCTGAGGCTCTCCTTCAAATCCTGCCTCAGATACATCCAGATGTGTAATGATGAGTGGGCAAGTCAATTAACCTTAGCCTCCTCAGTTTCTTCATCTGTAATATGGGTACCAACCTAGCACTTACTTTTTTGGAGTTGCTGTGAGGATAAAACGAGATGTTTGGAAGAGTGCTTTGCAAACCTTGAAGTGTTTTATAATAGTCCATTTATCATATAGTTAACCTGATGTAAGTTTTATTTATGGGAAAAGTGAGAAGAAATACTAGAGATCAAAACATCAAATCCCTTCCTTTTATAGGGAGGACATTGAAGCTCCATGAATGGAAAGCATTTGCAACAGGGCATACAGAATATTTTAGCAGGGCTGGGATTCAAGTCTCCTCATTTCCACTTCAAGTTCCAATTTTGAAAAGATACCAGTTATATTGGGAGGGTTGTGAACCATTGGGAGGAAACTATCACAGGGTCCCTTCTAGATTGGTCATGAAGAGAGACCCTATTTAGACCTTGACAAACAAGTCATGAAAAAAGCAGTCTTCCACAAAAAGGAGAATCCTAGGGGACTTTTGCAAAACCCTAGGAGCTCACACAAGCCAAGGAATTCTGAAGGTCAAAGCTTCTTTCATCATAACCAGAAGAGGCAGGGGGGCAGAGTGGAGGAAGAAGCAATGGTGTGCTAGATGAAGCTCTTCCTCAGGGATTGACACACTTTTGCCAAGAAAACTGAGCTTTACATTTACACAGTCTGCACATGTCCAAGGACTGAGAATGAGGAATTGTACTGGAGAGGCACAGCCAGGGGGGACTAAGGACAGAAGGCGCAGAGATGGAAGTAAGGCAGTCAGAAGCATGGACAAGGGGAGCAAAGCCCCCAGGGCCCAAGTAGAGAGAAGACATGTGCATCTGAAAGCTTTGCTTTCAAGTTTGGTGCTTTCAAGGGTCTGATGACCTGAACTGGCCTTTTTTACTTTGGTTTTTAGCTTCCTTTCTCTCTCTAGGGGCTCCAGGACTTACCTGAGCTCTGTCCAGGGGAGGGTGCAGGAGTGTAGAATTCCTCAGGCATGGAAAGACTGTCTATCTCCTGCAAGATACAAGGAGGGAGCAAAGGCTCAAAGGCTCAAGTTCTTCCAGACAGTTCTCACCCTGGGAGTCTCTATCCTGCCCAGGTTGGAGGCAGAGCAGCCACAGGGCCCAACCCCACTGCTGACTGGCATGGAAGGTCTTACCTGGCCTTGGGGGGGGCTCCTCCCTCACACACTTAGGCTCCCCAGGAACAGGGACTATGGACTGGCTTGGTCTGGCCTGGCCCAAAGTGGCTGTGCTCTCTTCTAAAGGGTGAAACCTATGATGAGGCCTAGGACCCCAGTGGTTCTGATGTCCCATCCCTGCTGTACCCACCGTCTCTTCTGAATTCCGCCAAGTGGCTGAATGGGGTTCAGGGTTTATCATCTGCTGCACAAGAATGTTCTGGCTGCTGCTGGGTCCTTTGGAAGCCTAGAGGAAGTTCAGATTGAAGTAGGTAGGTAAACTGAACAGGAAGAGGCCTGGCCTTAGTTATGCCCTCCTTTCCTCCCTCACTCCACGACCTATCCCCTTCTACCCAGCAGCCTGCCACTTCTCCCCCCATGCTATTTTCTGTTCAATAGCTCATGGCAAGAGCTACAATTCAGGGAATTGGCTGGCAACCTGAATGCTGTTGTTCTCTTCCATTGAGTTGTCGTTGGGGTAGAGGTCCTGGACCATGAGAAGGAGGGAGAGGAGATCTGCTGAGCGCAGGGGACTTGCGTGATGGCTGCCGACACAGGAAAAGAATCAACATGGTAGAAAGGGCCTTTGGAATACTTTCATGCCTTTCCAAGAGGTTCACAACTGAGGGCCAGGGAGCTCTATGGACAGTAAGTATGGACAACACTAAGCAAAGGGCAGGATGGATGAATAGAGTGAGTGGACCTGCCCCTGCACCAAGATGGAGGAGAAGAGAGAGAAGGCAGGATTTCCATGGCTATTCAAGATGAAGATTAAGAACAAGAATATTTTATTAATGTATAAAAAATTATTTGTACAAAATGAGAATAAATATTAAATTAAAAAAAAAGAAAATCAAATGAGACTTGTAAATGAGACAGGAATAAAGTAACAAGGTTGATTGTAAAAAAAAAAAGAACAGAAGAAGACATGGCCCCCATCTAGAAAGAGCTCGCAACTTTTTGGTGAGCCATGGTAGAAGAGTGAATAGAACGTTAGGCTTGGGATCAAGAAGATCTGGGCTGAAACTGCCTCTGATACTTGCTGTGAGATCCTGAGCAAGTCATTTAGCCATCTGACTCAGTGTCCTCACTTGTAAGATGGAGTAATAAAAACCTCTAGGAGCTACCTCATAGGATTTTTGTGAGGTTCAGCTGAGAGAGCATTGGATAACTTGGAAATGCTACATAACTTATTTTAACTTAGTTAAAAGTAAGAAGCGTCCAAAAGTGGAATGAGATTCCTTGAAAGGGAGTCTTTCTCCTTTTTTCAGGTGTCTTAAGAGAAGGCTGGATGACTTCTCCCAGTCACCCCTTTGTAGGACTTGTCAGGGTAGGGACCCTTCCATGCTTGGGTAGGACAAGATGGCCTCTGAGTTTCCTTCCAATCCCTCAAATTCTATGAATCTTGTTTTGGGAGGAAGATTAGAACTTCTGTATGTGATACCAGACTCTAGGAAGAAGGGAGAGAGCAGTGCAGGCCATTGGGAAAAGTTGTTTTGGAGCTAGGCCCTCAAGAACTGGGCTTAGGGCAGAGGGGACTGGGGGAATGACAGGGACTTCCCACTTAAACCAAGTGGTCTATCTCTGTATTGGCAGAGTTATGAGATTCACCTAGAGTAGAAGGCCAGCAACTTGGTGTGGACAAGCAGGAAGGCATGGAGGACCTCTTCACTGCCATGCTCTGAGTGGTTATTGATGAAGTGAACCACATGCTCTTCCAGGGCCTCGATACACAATTCACAGAGCTGGGGGTGGACTAGCCTCTCAACAGCCTGTACAGATAAAGAATCCACCAAGATATGACACAGATCACCTCTTGCCACCCATAACCTGGAAGGTGAGTGAGAGGAGCGATTCATCACAAAGCTCATTCAGTAACCCAGGCCCACTTGTGGGTGTTCAGCCTCAGAAGATCAACAAATGAGGGAATCCTGGAAATCTAGGAGTCTGATATGGACTTTAGGGCCTTAGTTTGGCTTGGGAAAGTCTAAAGAAAACTACCTCCAACCGAGTGTGCAGCCACCCCTACACAGAACCCTGCAAGTCTAATAAGGATGGGAAAGCAGGCAAGTCAGCACTGGATCTCAGTCATAAAGACCCAGGCTGAATCTTGCCTCAGAGACTGACTAGCTGTGGATACAGGAGTGTCTTGGCTGCCACTTGCCTCAGTTTCCTCATCTGTAAAATGAGGGAATTGAACTCCATGATTTCTAAGACCCCTGTAAGTAAATGAATGCTCTTATAATTCAGAGTATGTCATCTTTCCTAGTAGTCCCCTGGTACCCAGGGCCCCCCATCCACAGAAGCAGAGCTAAGATTAGGAATTTCTGCCAATTTTCAGGACCATCAACATCCCCTTTTCCAGTCAGACAATGATCTCTCCTTGGCTGGTATTCTCATGACCCATGGGACTAGACTTATTGTCTAGAATCCCACAGTACAGAAAGTTCTGGACAGGACTCCCTGCTTCCCCCACCCTTATCTCTGGGGTCCCAGAGAAATTACCTCCACCATAAAGCTCTGCTCTTGCTTTCGGAGGCGGCTATAAGTATGGAGCAGGCTCTGGAAGAGGGCCCACACTTGAGTGCGCTTCTGCAGGTCCGAGGGCCGAAGTCTAGAAGTAGACCATGGTCAAGGATGATAGGAACTAGGTTAGCTCCAAGCCCAACCAAAACCTGAACCCCAAATAACCAGTAAATAAAGGGAAAATATACACCTGTTTTCCTTTTCTCACCCCCATCCCCCACCCCTGCAGACCCATTTCAGGAGACCAAGAAATAATGAGACACAAGATAGTAACCAGGGTAAAGCACAAGCTGGAGGGACGGGCAAGCCCTGAACTCCCCATCACATAGATATGGGACCTATACAGAGACACATCCAGATGTCCTATCTCTCACACACCCCCATCCCCACCCTGCCTCCTTTTTTGTAGGTTCTTAACCTAGGGTCCATGATTATGTCTTCTCAAAAAACATTTTGATAGCTATATTTCAATATGATTATTTCTTTTGTCATGACATAGATTTTATTTTATGCATTTAAAATTATTCTGAGGAGGGGTCCATAGGTTTGACAAGGCACAAACTCCTGCTCAAAGACTACCAGCTGGGGACTAGTTGTGATTTGCATCATTGGAGAGTCTCCACAACAAGAGCTCCTTGTGTCAGTTCAATGAAAGAAAGGACCAAGACTAAAATGAAAATGAATTAAATTTTACGTCTCAATTCAGAATCCAGACGAGGATCTGCCCTGAATTTGGGAATTTAAGAATTCGAAGAGCACCAGGTGGGAAAGGGACTTGGTATGGAAAGCTTGAGCCAGGGATAGGTAAGGGGATCAGAGAGATGTGCAGAACCCCACACACAGAAACCCTTCTTCAAAAATAACTTTGTAAAAGTGCACATATCAATACCATAAATATCTGCTGTCCACAACAAACCAGGCCCCTGAGGCTCTGTTTTCTTAAGATATAGCATTACAGTCCCTTTTCCTTTCCCAAGGTGAGGAGGACAAGTTGGGTTAGTCTCACAGATTCCATGTCCAGGCTTGTACTCTATACTTTGGAATGATTAGGAAAACCAGATCTTGGGGCTAGGTCCAAGAGTTTATGAAAACAGCCTCACCAAAGCTGGTGAAACAGAGCCATGCAGAGCAGACTCCACTTGGTTTGAGATGGTTGGAGGAGATCTGAGAGGGAAGGAGCCCAAGAACCAGCGAGTCAGGAGAGCTGGCTCCCTTCCAGTCTCTGACATAGCCTTGAAGGCTGACCCTGGTAGGGCAGTCCCTGATGTGCTGGGCACTCCAGGGAGCCCTGGGAGGCCACAGGCCACAGGCACATCCTGAGAGAGGGAGCTTCCCCTCTGGGTTGTCACAGTATCAATGAAATCATAGGACTGGACCACACACCCCTACTACCCCCAACCCAGCCTCTCCCAATTGAAACTCACTCCTTCTTGATGAGATGAGGGTCCAGGGTGACCAGGCCAAAGTGCATCTCAAACAGATGCTTCAGCACATACAGCTTCCTGCGCAGGTCATCCTCGCTCTCTGAGCCATCACCATTGCTGGCGATAAACAGGCACTCACCAAACTGTAAGCACAGTCAAGTGAATTCAGACTTCGAAAGAGGCTCTCTCCTCTCCTTTCCACCCACATCCCCCACCAGAATGCAAACTTCTCTGGTCAGGGCACATGCCTGACTTGTTGTGATCCAGACCCAGGACACAGAAGGTAACTGGCACTTAGCAGACATAGAGGGCCACTGATGATGGGTGACTAGCCCTGGGTTTAGTATGATGCCAAGACAAGAGGAGAGTTAATAAATTCTCCTTGACTGTGGCTAGAAGACTGCCAAGTCTGAGCTACCAACCAGTCCTTCATCAGCACCATCCAAAGGTACAAGATGTGCTCATGTGTCTATCCCATCTTTGGAGCTGACTGGATGGACATCCACACCTGGCTCCCCACAGAGCACAGGCTTAGGGGCAGTGTGCTTACTAGGTGAAGGACATATAGATGGTTGCTCTTTTCAGCCAAGAAGCAGGTGTAGGTGTCCGAAAGCTTCTCTAGCATTGTCATACAGGAGATGATGATAGGGGCAAAAAGTGTGCTGAGGCGGTCCTCCAGAGCAGGAGGCTAGGATGGAAACAAGGAGGAGACCACTCAGAAAGACATACATAGCCTGCCACCTTTAGGAGATCTCTCTGTCTCTCATTCATCCCAGTAAGTGATCATTCAAAGGGACACCCCCAATCAGCCAGAAGCAGCCTGTCGCTCTGAGAAGAGCACTGGATGAAGATTTCAATCCTTCCTGTGTTATTCATGGACCTCTGTGACCCTGGACACTTCTGAAGGCTTCAATTCTCCTGCTTGTAAAATGAGATGAGTTCTGAAGTCCCCTCCAGCTCTAAGTCTGTGACATTGAGTAGAAAACTATTTTTTAAAATGAAACAGGCTAGACTGTCAGTGTTAAGTAAACAATGATAACAAGAATATCTACATTTTTAAGGTGCTTTCGGGTTTGTAGAGAATTTTTTATCTACTATTTCACTTAATCTTTACAACAGCTTTATGAAGTAGATTCCATTATTATTATCCCCATTTTACAGGAGGATCCTGAGGCTGAGAGAGGCAAAATGACTTGCCCAGACCTGTGTCAAGGTCTTTCTGGTTCCACTCCCAGCGCTTATTGATTACACTATAGTATCTCTTAGTGTAGGGCTCCAAATGTATATATTGGTTTTTTTAATATATTGTTTCAATTAAACCATTTAAAGATCAAATATTGTGAAATTGGGATTACAACTTCTAAGTCTACAGTTTTTGATATCATCCCATCATCCTGTTCCTTTAGATGGACTATATCAGGGATTCATAGGAGGTCTCCAGGAGCTCTTTTATTAATTATATAGAATAATTAAGGAAGGTCATTCTATCCAATGAGAGGCAAGTTCAGCCTGTCCCAGGAGACCCATTAAGCCAGTAAGGTAGAGTAGGAAAGAAGGCTGGCCCAAGAGTTAGGAGAACTAGGTTCATTCCCTAACTCTGGAAGTAACCGATGGTGCAGTAGAAAAGTCACTGGTTCTACAGCCAGAAGATCTGGGTTCCAATCCAGTCTTGGACACATCACCATATTTTCTGGGTTTAAATCTATGGGGCTGTATTCCACTCAAAAAAGCAGCAGGTTTGAGTTTATACAAATAATATGCTTGTTCATTTCAACACAAATTCATGGGAATTCAAGATACTAAATCCTGGAGTTTCTTTGGAATCTGTTAAATTAAACCCCCTCCTTTCTCTAAAAGTTTGAAGTCTTAAAATAAGTAAATATATTGAAGTTTACTGGGAAAACGATTGTGGTTGTTGTTAAGTCATTTCAGTCATGTCTGGGTTGGGGTAGAACCGAGCCAAATCTTTTATTCTGAGGAAGAAAAGTCTGAGCAGTAGTAAGGGAATAACCATGGAGAGAGAGAGAGAGAGGAGTGGGGTTGAGGGGGAGGGGGACAGATGGAGAGAGGGACAGATAGAGGAGAGGAGAGGAGAGGGGAGGGGAGGGGAGGGGAGGGGAGAGGGGAGGGGAGGGGAGGGGAGGGGAGGGGAGGGGAGGGGAGGGGAGGGGAGGGGAGGGGAGGGGAGGGGAGGGGAGGGGAGGGGAGGGGAGGGGAGGGGAGGGGAGGGGAGGGGAGGAGAGGAGAGGGGAGGAGAGGAGAGGAGAGGAGAGGAGAGGAGAGGAGAGGAGAGGAGAGGAGAGGAGAGGAGAGGAGAGGAGAGGAGAGGAGAGGGGAGGAGAGGAGAGGAGAGGAGAGGAGAGGAGAGGAGAGGAGAGGAGAGGAGAGGAGAGGAGAGGAGAGAGAGGAGAAGATGAAGGAAGATGGAAAAGGAGAGAGGAGCAAAAAGGATGAGAAAGAGAATGAAGAAGGGAGAGGGAGACAGGAAGAGGAGAGATATTTAAATAGAAAATACCTGGACTGACACTTCTCAGCAATCAAAGGAATATATTTGAAAGCAAAAATATAACAACTTCAAGAATCGGTCAAAAGGTTCATTAGGTAAGAGAAGATACTATAGGTTTATCCAGAGCAAGTAAGGAAGCAAGGAAGAATATGTCTTCCAAGTTAGACTCTGTAGCTATACTTTCTTTACTATTCAATCTAGTTTGTAAAATCACTTAGGCCTCTATTAGTTTCCTAACTGCACAAAGTCAAATACATATTATCATACTTTAAAAATCCAGCAGTAGAACATGGGCACCTCAGGGCAGTCCAAGAGAATAACCCCCATGCAGTTTCTTATCCCCCTCCATCAAAGGAAGTGGCAATTCTGTTGCCTTAGAACCAGAAAAAAACAGAGTCAATGCTGTCTTCTCCCATTCACAGGAGGGTTTGTGGGTGGTTTTGTGAAAAATCAGTGTGAGCTGAGCCAGGGGAGATGAACCCACTGGAAAAGATCTCAACACTCTCTAGAGGAGAAGTGTAGAGCACCCTTGGACTCTTCTGATGCCCCCAAAATACAGAACAACATGGAAAGGAATGAAGTCTCACCATGGACAGAGAAATGTGTGGCAGAGATAATTTACGGACACTAAAAATGCAAACAGAGCAGGCCTTCTTTATTGCCAACTTATTTTCTTGACAGGTTCTTTGTGTTCAGTAGCAGAGTTTGTACTCTAGTGCTATAGAGAATTGGTGATGGTGGAAGCATGCCACAATAATGCTCTTAATAACAATAACTGAAGGCCATTGCGGGTATGGAAGAACTCTGATCTCAAAGTCACAAAAAGCTGGCTCACCACTGTCACGGAATAACTGTGTGACTGGGTAAAATTCTGAATTAATTATCTCTCCAAGGCTCCAAGTTGCAGAGGTGACGCTAACCTATACTAATAGAGTCTTTACTACTACAATTATATTAGAGTTTAGGGAAGCTGGGTGGTGAAGTAGATGGCCTTGGAGCAGGAGGACAGAAGTTTGAATCCAGTCTCACTCAAATCCAATCCAGAGGCTTGTCATGGCATCACCTCCCCTAATGTCATGGTCTTCTTCGAGAACAAAGGACAGATATCAAATCATATCATATCTAGCCACAGTACTATCTAGCTTCTCTAACAACCTTGATAAGTTGCCAAATGTTTTACAAATGTTATCTCATTTGATCCTCATAACAACCCTGGAAAGGAGGAGGTATCACCTTTATTATCTCTATTTTATAGTTAAGGAATGTAAGAAGTGCCTGAGACTAGATCTGAACCCAGGTCTTCCAGACTCCAGCTTCAGAGCTTATCTAGTTGTTAGGTTTTATTATGCTTATTTTAGGAATGAGGAAATCAAAGGAAAATTTTAATATGTCCATTTCAGAAATGAGAAAACTTCATTTCTAAGAGAGTTTAAGTAACTTGTTTAAAGTTACATAGGTCTGTTTCCCAAGCCAGGAATCTACAGCAAGGAAGTCCCTTGTGCTCATAGCTATCCTCTACTGTCTCCTGAGGAGACCCTGGTTACACACTTGGGAGAGGAAGGGGGAATGTCACAAGAAATGAGTTTGCCATGCTGAGTCTGGAGAGAGACTGAAGGGCTCTTTCTGGTCTTGTCTAACCCGCCCCTTGTCCATCCCTGGTTCTTACCTCTCCTTCCTTGTTCTCTGACAGCCCAAACTTCTGCCAGAGATTATCTTCAAACTCCTTGTCAGTCCAGTAGAATAGGACCTCGGCCCCCTCTGTGGCCACCAGCACACATTTCATCTGCCAGGGAGAGAGAGAGAGAGAGAGAAAGAGAGGTCTGGCCCTCAGCATCACTGCCCGCTTGGACAGGTTGGGCTTGGAAGGCAGTTGGCAAAAGCCAGTGTCAAGTCACTTTATGACCAGTCAAAAACAAAACAAAAAAACCACAAAGACTAGCCAAAAGCCACAAATATGGAGAAAGAAAGGTGAGAGTCTAGGCTGCTGCCCTTCAGAGAATCAAATATTCAAAAACTGCAAGGGACTCTGAAGAATCACCCAGTCCAATCCTGGCCTCCAGCCAATACTGGTTGAATTTAAATGAAGCGGCAGAACCCGCAAATTCACTGAAATAACCCATGACATTGTCAACAGCTTGGTTTTTCTTATTTATCTTTGTAACCTGTTTCTTCCCAGCCTAATCATTAGCATTCCGAAAGACCCTTTATACAACAACAAATAGAAAGATCAAGAGAAAAATAAAAACACAAAAAACTAAACTAAAAGCCACGAGAAAATAAAAACCAATTTTCCAAATCAACCATCTTTCCTATTGTTGCCTAAATCATCTTCCAAATGCTGAAGTCTGACCTAGTCACTTCACTGTTCAAAATTTCAATGTCTCCCTATTCCCTTCTTAAAAAAAAACATCAACCCCCCCCCCCACAAATCCCACAACAAAAAAACCGGATCAGTGATTTCCTTTACCAAGAGCAATCAGTATAGAAAGAACTTTAAAATGCTGCCTCTCTGAAACAATGAGCAGGAAAATACTTTGCCCAGGATCACTGGTGGGATCTGAATTCAGGTCTCTTTGCTGTCCCATAGGCCTTTACCTTAGAGCCCTCATGTCCCTTTTCTGCATGGAGCCCCTCCTGATCTCCCTCCCTCCCAAAGGACCCTGGATTAGGTAGCCCTGCAGTCACCTGATACTTCTCAAGAGTCTAGGCTGCATATGTTAGCCCATGTTAGCTCCTCCAGCAACTCCTGGTGAGCATGGCCGGTGCCTTTCTTTGTCCTAGCATCCTCAGCCTAGCATACATAGTCCTGGCCACAATCAGCACAAAATCCAATCATGAGCCTGGCATTCAAAGCTCTCTAGAATCTGGCTCAATGTCACGTGACCATATGGCTTCCTGGCAAAGGAAGGGATGGAAGGCAGTTCTTGGGCTATTTCTGGGGCATGATTTCCAATTCTTCCATTCTATTTTCTTATTTTCACCATAGGATCATAGAAGTAGAGCTGGAAGGGACCTTGGGGCTCTCCTGTCCAATCCCCTACTTTTACAAAAGAGGAACCTGAGGCACAGAAAGAAGTGATTTGCCCGAGATCAAACTGCTAATAAGTGTATGAGGCAGGATTTAAACTCTTGTTTTTCCAACTCCAAACACAGAGGTCTATCCATATTCCAGTCAAACTGGTCTTCTATCTCTTCCACACAGGAGACGTGCCATCTCCCACCTCTGTCCTTTTGTGCAGTCCATCCCTGTACTAAGAATGTAATCTCCCATTTCAATTTTGCCTTTAAGATTCCCCGTCTTCATTTGAGGCTCAGCTTAGACACGCTCCTTTATAAAGACTTCCTTGAACCTCCCAAGCTGAAATTGTTTTAACCAACCTCAAATTTTACTAGAGAACTTGGTATGGACTTTTCCTTGGCCCCTATCTTCTTATATTATTATTACTTTTAATATACTGTCATTTTTAACGATCATAGCTAGCATTTATAAAGCACTTTAAAGTCTGCAAAACACTTTACAAATATTCTCCCATTTAATCCCCACAACTGTGGAAGGGGGGGTTTATTAATTTCTCCATTTTATAGATGGGCAACTGAGTGACTTGCCAGGGTCACTGAGGCTGGTTTTGAACTCAGGTCTTCCCCAAATTTATGTCTATCACCATATCCATTATGCCATAAATGACAGTCACTGTGGGCTCTTGGAGATGGATTTCATGAGTTGCTGTGGCCCAAACCCTTCCCCAACACATCCCCAAGAAGTCAAACTCCCCATTGATGAGCTGCTCTAAATATCTAGGGACATAGACTGGCCATGAACTGAAGACTTGAGAATGAGGTTTGCCCCTGTGGAAGGTTTATCTCTGATAGACAGAGGGGATACAGATAGGAAATTAGCTGGGTTGCTCCTCATATACTCTGCACAACTGAGTTTGACCTCTTGTAAGAGTTCATTCTTTTAAGGTAGGATTTCAAACATGATTTTGTCAATATTACCTTGAAGGGGACAGAAGTTTTCCTCTAGAGAGAATTAAGTTCAGTAAATTTTTAGACAGGCAGGACAGTCATCTCAGTCTGGTGCTGAAGGCCTGTGGTTGCAAATACATTGAACAATCACCTATTAATCAATAAAGCATTTTATTGAGTGCCTATCCAGTAGTATATATATATATATATATATATATATATATATATATATATATATATCACAAAGGAAAACCAATGTTTCACTCTCATTTTCCCTATTTTAGGCTTAAAAGCAGGGCGGGGGGGGGCGGGAATGTATAGACAAGTGAGGCCTATCAAGGGAGGATTCTGGAAGTTAATGTTTCTGGACACAGACATACAAATGATGTCCAGGGCTTGGACTGGAGTGTGTGTGTGTGGGGGGAGGGGTTAACATGTCCTATTTTCAAAACTCATGGAACCCCCAAATTCAGGAGTAGTCCCAGAAGGAAGAGCTTCCTTTCAGACACCTAGGCCCACCCTATCACCTTACTTTCTTTTTACTTCAGGGATCCTGTGATTTCACGGTGTGGGAACTAACAATGTGCATCACGAGCCCTCCACATCTCAGAGGTTCCCCTCTATGGCTCTTTGATGTCTTATCTTTTGAGGAGGATAAAGCCTATTTTCCTCAGGCCCTTACTACCTGTAGGAGGATAGGAAAATTATTTAACTTCTTTCTCAATTTACTCATCTGTAAAACAATATCACTTTACTTCATAGGACTGTTGTAAGGCTCAAATGAAATAACGTAGGTAAAGGGCTTTGCAAATTCTCAAGTGTTAGATACAAGATGTTCCAAAAGTCTTGGTGCAGTTTTAATAGCTTAAAATTTTGGAGGCACCTGATATGTTATTACAAAATTGTTGATGGATTGATTAGGAATGATGGAGCAAGGAGCTTCCTTTTATTCTCTGGATCCAAAGCTATTTTCTACCCAAATGCTTCTTATTCTCCTATAATGTATCCCTGAAGGTTAGAGTTGAAAGGGGCTTTGGAAACTATCTAGTTTAAAACCCATTATTTTTAGGAGCAGGAAATGAAAGCTTTGGGAGGGGAAGTAAAATGGGGCAAGTTGGTAGTAGCCCAGGCTGAAAGAGAAGTCGAGTCTCCTGACTCCCAAGTCATTCTGTTACTACGAGACGGGAATACCCATTACTCCCATGTCTCTTCCATGAATCCTTTTAACCACCAACCAATCATTCAGTGCCCGCTAGGTGCCTGCCCTCAAGGAGCAGGAAAGAATATGCATATATGAGTGCAGACAGGAAATAAGAAATGAGCAGGATGAGGGAAGGGAGGGAGGAAGTGGGGAGGGGGACCAGAAAAGGCGACTATGGGGAGCGGATGTACCAGGTTTTGCCAGGGCTGAGGGAGGTGAGGGATTCCGGGAGGAAATGGGAGGGAAGTGTAACTCCTGCAAGTCAGAGCGTCACCGGGCTGGAACTCGGGTCTGGGTCACTTGGGGTCCCAGCCCCGCGGGCCGACCCCCCTCAAACACAGCCCCCCAGCGCCTCCGCGACAGTAGGCTCATTAATCAAGGTGAGAATCTGGGGGAGGCCCAGGCCGCAGAGTCCCCCCTCCTCCAGGCGCCCGGAAGGACCCCGACCCGCTTTCTGTCCCCTCGGATTCCCTCCGCACGGGCTGCTTCCGGCTGTGTTTCTGTGTCCCTCTGTCCCTCTGTCCCCCGGGCCGGGAGAAGCCCCTCCCACAGCTCCGGCCCCTACGGGGGGAGGGGGATTAGCCCAGGGGGGAGGGGCGGACGGACGTACCCGCACGCGGCCGCGGCCCGCAGCGTCTCCCGCGGCCCAGCCAGGCGGGCTTCCGGCGGCGGCGCCTGACGCGCCACGTGACCGCCGCCCGCCCCCGGGGCGGGGCATGCGCCCTAGGGTCAGCCCCGTGAGGCAGGGGGCGGGGCCCGGGGGGCGGGGCGGGGCCCGGGGGGCGGGGCGGGGCCCGGGGGGCGGGGCGGGGCCCGGGGGGCGGGGCGGGGCCCGGGGGGCGGGGCGGGGCCCGGGGGGCGGGGCGGGGCCCGGGGGGCGGGGCGGGGCTGGGGGCCGGGCCGGGCTGCCCCTCCGCGCACCGCCCAGGCTCTCACCCCGGCCACGGGAGCGTCTCCGAGGGGGTGAGGGCGCCGCAGGGGCGCGGGCACCACCCCGCTCCCTTCTCCCGAGCGGCCCAGGCCCAGAGCCAAAGGTGACCCAGGCCCGAGGAGCCAGCCGCGGGCCGGGCCGCAAGGCCCGGATGGAGCGTGTGCCCCGCCCCTTTCCCTGGCCTGCCCATGACGTAATGCGCTCGGCCGCCCTTGCTCCCCTCCCCCTCCTCCCCTGCGCTTAGTCCCAGCAGCGGGCCAAAGCCTGGGAGTGAATCAGTTCTGAGCCCTGCACCCTTCAGAACGCTGCTGTCCCGTTCAGATTAATTTTCTTAAAACAGAATTGAAGGAAACCGTTAGAGATCAGTGAAAGTAAAGCTGTAATTTTTTTTTCCTTTTCAACTTTATGGATCCTGAGTTCCAGGGTGTTTCTATTTCTGCTACATTGTATCTAATAATAACAATAATGATGATGATTGATAACATTTATAAAGAAAAATGCTTTGCAAATCTTTCATTTTATCCTCATAATAGCCCTGAGAGATGGATGCCATTAAGCCTATTTTACAGGCGAGGTAGCTGAAGCTGACAGAAGTTGAGTGATTCCTTCAGGCTCCATGTCTGCAGCCAGCTTTGAACTTGGACTCCGGGTCTAGCACTGTGATAATCTCCTTGCTTGCGAGTATTGGGTGCTTTTCTAATTCAAAGACATGAATCCTTAATAGTGGGATTTCATTTTTCATGGCAAGGAAGTGAAGGATTTAAGGTGGTTTAGTTAGGGAAAATATTTGGGGGTAGAAGAAGCCTTTTCCATGCGTTTAATTCACACCCTTGAGGTAGACTGCACAGCTATGCACAAACTGGGACCTGCTTCCCCTGTACCCTCAACACTGCCTTTGTGGATAGTAGTGACCAGGAAATCTTAATTTCTGGACCTAAGGAAACAAGAAACTATATGAATGCTGCTGTATTGATTCCATTATGAAATGAAAAGTAGAGTTTATATTTTCCAGATTTTTCCTGGTAGGTTGCCTGTCCTGCTTCAACCTGGTAGGTTGCTGGGTTTCTCTAGTGCATCATTTGTAAGATGGGCGGTTGGATAGGACTTGAGTTTGCCAGGGCACCCTCCACCCCCGTGTACCTCTGCAGCTCCTAGCAGACAAGTGACCCTGGCAGGGGATACTGCAGAACAGGTAGCTGTTTCCACCCACCCAGAGCCAAGCAGGAATGGCACCAGATGCAGCTGTTCCTACAAACTCACTCCAGCTGCTTGGTCACGTAGGCACCAGATGTGCTCTCATGTGCTCTCCAGATGTTCCAGTCACAGAGGACACCCCAGCTGTTTTCATCGCACTCTCAAGTTCCATTCTTCATACTCCTGCTTCTTGGATGGTTGAAATGCTTAGCTTCAACTAGGGAGGGTCTTAGAAAATCTGTCACAGAGAAATTGTGTTTGCATGATGCATTTCTTTTTGACAGTTATGTTTTCTTCTTAGCTTCTTTTTCTTTAGTTTTTTTTAAAAAATATATTAGAGTTCTTATGGAATGGAAGATTCAGATCAGAGAGTCCCATTTTTCACATTCCTCAATTTTGCTTAAAGAGTTTTGTCCTGAATTTGACCATTCTTCTGAGAAGACTTTCAAAGCTGTCACTTTCAGACCTCTGTCTGACCCCTTTCATCTTGAGTATTCTTGCTATGATGTCTAATTCTTCCTCCTCTTTGACTCTTCTCATGATAATTCACTTTATGTTGCTTGATATGGTTAGGGGATTTAGAGCTAGAAGGGTCCAGTAGCAGTAGGAAGAGAAGCAGGTGAGTTTTTTCCATGGTCAAGGGAGGGATAAAAAAGGGAATGAATGAGGAACTTGTGACTAAAATTTTTTCCTTCAAGGGTTTATTGCAGCAAAATGTTCTGGCCTTCTCACCTCCTTCTACTCTGTCCTGTTATAACAACCCTGACTCAAGTTTTTCCTGATCTGGTCTAAGGGCTCACTATGTTTCTACAGGAAATAGATTCCAGGTGCAAACTTTTCCATCTTAACTGAGGAAAGTCTGAAAATTGTGGACTGCCCCCGTGAATTAAGGTAATAAGACTTGTTCTCCAGAATGCTAGCAGCCCAGAGGGTCTTTGAGTGTTTAGCTTTTTTCCAGGAACTGGAAGGCTTCAGGTAGTAAGGACAGATTGCATATGATCAATTATTCACTGTGCTCTAGCCTGACTTTGTTGGACTAGCTTGTCTCCCTTTGGTCTCAGGTTCCACTTTAGTTCTTTGACATTTTGGGAAATCTCAGTTCAGTTCCCAGGACTCTGATCGATCTCCTAGCCTCACTAACATACCTGAGTTACAGAGAAACCGGTTGGAACTGACCTCTGTGATCTAGAAGGAACACATGCCTTAGAAGGCTTAAACCTTCTGTATGCCGAGGGTGTCAATGTGGTGATCACAAAGCTTTCATTAAGTGTCTGACAGATGCAGACATGTTGGACCTGGAGGACAGGGTAAAAAATGACATCATTTCTGCTCTCAGAGAGCTTATTTGTGCTATATCAGGGGAGACAATTTATACAGGCATATCTGTGTAGAATAAATACAAAATAAAGATCACAGAGTTAGGCTCCTGCTGTTGGGAAGATCAGGAAAGCTTCATATTGAAGGAGATGCTTGAGGTTTCTATGAAGTTGATATGAAGAGGAAGTGTCATAATAGGCAAGAAGGATGAGGATGGAGAAAACACCATCAGATTTGAAACTTAGAGAGTGCAGATAACTTGAGAGAGAGCAGTTTTATTTCAATGATGAAACTGTGAGTCAGATTGAAAAGGGTTAAGTGAACAAGAATTCCTTCTCTAATTTATGCTTGAAGACCTCTGGTCCTTTCTGCTGTGACTGACTAATGGTCCTATTCATTCTTGTTAATAGTATCATTGTTATTACAACAATAACATCCATAAGAATTGGAACCATTAATATACAGAAAAAAACAACGATCACATTCAAGGAAAATTATCTAAAATTTTAAAAACTTTTTAAAAGAAAAATATAAGGGGTAGCTAGGTGGTACACTGGATAGAGCACCCACCCTGGAGTCAGGAGTACCTGAGTTCAAATACAGCCTCAGACACTTAATAATTACCTAGTTGTGTGGCCTTGGGCAAACCACTTAAACCCCATTGCCTTGGAAAAAAAACCCTTAAAAAAAGGACAAAAATACAAAATGTCAACTATTTTAAAATTAAGGACAGGGAACTTAGAATGCTCACGCATGTGTTGCTGGAGCAATGGGTGAGGAAACCTGAGAGGGACAGCTGTGGTTTGTTTTGGGTGACAAAATCACCAAACTCTTACTCAGGGAAGTAAGAAAGGTTGCACAAAAGGTTTAGTACAAAAAGTCCACAAGTTATGTTCTTTGGTAAAGCAGTTAGATAGTGAGTTTCAGTATTGCTGGGGGTTAAAGGGAAAGAGGCTGATTAAGCAGAAGCTTAGGGAAAGAAGGACTAAAGTGAAGGCAGGAAACCACTGATCCCTAATGTGGGAGAGTAGTCACAGGAGAATCATGTTTTGGTAGTTTCTAAGAAAATAGTAAGGCTAAGCAAAATGTGACAGAAGCTGAGAAAGAGGATGAGTTTCTCAGAAGATAGTAGGGTTAAAAGAAATTGAGTTTCTAAGAAGATAGTAAGGTACAAGTTAGGTTAAAGAAAGTGAGTTTTTATGAAGATGGAATGCAACCTAGAGAAAAGAAGAGGAAAAGAAAGTGGACAGCAGCTTCCTGGCAAGCCTGGCTAGAACTTTTCAAGGGATGTTTATTTTTTAATTTTTTTTAACTTTTATTTATTTAGGGCAATGAGGTTAAGTGACTTGCCCAAGGTCACACAATTAGATAATTATTAAATATCTGATGCCAAATTTGAACTCAGGTCCTCCTGACTCCAGGGCTGGTGCTCTATTCACTGTGCCACCTAGCTGCCCAGAGAGATGTTTAGGGAGTGGCGGAGTCCACTGCTCTGTGCACGGGGCTTCATGAACACCTCCGGTAAGAGAACTTCCTGCTCTGCTGCACCTGCCCCCAGGTGTGACCCAGTCACACACATGGCCTCCTATTATTAAGTCAAGTACAAAAATTTACAGGATTTGTTCCCAGTACAAAAGGGTTAGAACATTTCTCTGCCCAGAGTTCCTCTGCTTCACATGGAAAAGATTTTGGAGACTGCCTGTGCAAGCCTGAGTTTATTGATGAGAAAACTGAAAGTCAGAGAGGTGAAAGACAAAGCTTTAGTCAATAAAGAAAACTAAATTTGAGTTCTATATAGTGACCAGTTAAGGGACAGAATCAGGGAGAAGAAAGGGGAAAAACAGGATAAAGAGGAGAAATAAAAAAGCAAAAATGGAGAGAAACAAATTTAGAAGGTTGGAAGAAAAGAGAAAGAGCCAAGCTGAAGAGGAGGGAAGAATTAGAGAATATCAGTAGCTTGACCCAGCAATACTACTATTAGATCTGTTTCCAAAGATGATAGAGAAAAAGAAAAAGCATTTAAAATATTTACAGCATCTCTCTTTGTGTTTTCAAAGAACTGGAAATTGCAGAAATACCCATCAATTGGGGAAAGGCTGAACAAGTGGTATATCATCCTGATGGAATATTACTTTGTTATTAGAACTGATAAAAAATGGATACACTTGAGCAGGACCAAGAGAACATTGTATACACTAACAGCAAGGAATGATTACTATAGATACCCAGTTTAACTAACAAATACTATGAAGCTGCTAACCAAAAAATGCATGTATAGAGTGATTTTATATATACATATATATATGTATATATATACATATATATATGTATATATAAAATACACACACATACATACACATTTACATATAATAGTAGCTATCTCTAGGGTGGGTGGGGGAAGAAAAGAAAAAATTACATTACTTTATTATATATTTAAAAGGAATAGCAAGTTATACATCATAGATCTGCAGTTTCCTGTACAGTCATCATTTTTCTACTATCTTATGGAAATACTTGTTTTATTTCATAAATTAAAAATAAAATATATTAAAAAAATAAGAGAATATCAGCAGCAGTCTCTGATACGAATGTGTAGGAGGCAAGCTATTGCCGTGTTGTACTGTTCCCTTGGATTGTGGGTATTGAAAGAAAGTAGTAGTCATCTGTGTTTTAAAATTCTAATGATATCTAATTTTTGGAGCTGATCTTTTTGTACTGAGAAATGTGAATTGCTAAGTGGAGTCATTGAGGAATTGAATATCTACTATAATAGAATGGGATGTTTGCTGGTTTTGGAGTCAGAGCACCATGGATCAAATCTCTGGTCTTCTACAACCTAGCTGTATGTCTTTGGGGAAGTCATCTAACTTCTCTGAATTTCTGTCCCACCATCTGTTAAATGATGGAGCTGGATTAGATAATCTTCTAGGTCTCTTAAGACATTTCAGTTTTTTGTTTTATGGGATTCAATGTCAAATTACAAAAATATCTCCAGATATTCATTTTCATAAGTAACCAAGTCGATCCTCAGAAAATAGAATAAATTCATCAGCCAGAGCTGTATTAAAAACTCTAACAGCTAAGAGTTTTCAGAGTTTATGCTCCTCCGGCATAACTTTGGAGATTCCAGGGTTACCACCACCACGAGGAAGCCTTGAAGCACCAGGGAACAATAATTATAGATTAGGAGTTGAGTGCATATTTTTATTTTCTAGTATGCCATGTGGGCTAAGGTCTTGTGAGGCTATTGAGAGGGAGACTTCGGCCACATGGACTCTCTGAGTCAGCCTCTACCGGTACATGATCCAGGGCCCCTCTGCCCTGCTCACTGGAGAGCTCATCCTTGTGGTGGCGCCAATGTCCACCAGAGGGCATTTGGGGGCAAACAGCTACTTCTGCCATTTGCTTTCTGGAACAGAAATACTTTCATCCCTTCTGCATGCTACCTCCCCCTGATTTCTAATTTGCCATGTGAAGATATTAAATATGGAAGTGTTACAGTTTTCTTGGCTCTGCCCCCATCCCCTGGGATAGTCTCCTCTGTAAGCTTCTATCTTCTGTATCCAATGAATTCAGACACTGTCTATAGATCACTGCAATTTTAATATACCTGAAATGAATGTGCAAATAAAACCAACTCCTCTATAACCCACTGAGATTTCACATCTTTTCTTTCCTATCCTCCATTGGTTCTTCTGTCCTAGGAAATTCCCTTAGGCATTCCTGCAGCTTGGAAAGTACAGACAGGGGAAGAAGGACTCTCCCAGTGTTTTCTAGTGACCAAAGAATATACAGCCTCAGCTAATCACTGAGAAAGACTCAAATGAGCTTGTGGTCTATGGCAGGCTCTGAGAGAGAGTGCTGATCATAGCCACCCCTTGACCTGGCATGGTGCCTGCAGATGTCTCTCCTTCCTGCTATGTAGATAGATTTTCAACTCCAAAGATGGAATCTCCATGCTGCCTCAAAGTTCCCAAAGAGGCCACATTTTATAGCCAACCTTGTTTTATTATGTCCTTGCTTCAGAGGGAATATACCTAACCTCCCAGGTTGTTCCTTTATGATGGGAAAGGTCCTAAAATTCAACTCTACTTTGCTTTCCTTCTGAATTGTCCAGGCCTGTGGGATATTCAAAACATGCAGAGTGTAAAATAAAAATCTCCAGAGGTTACCACAGTTATCTGCTTGTAAAAATACCTCTATTGGACCATAAGTCATATGAGGGAAGAAATCATATTTTAGCTTTGTTATCTTCCCCAGTGCTTAGCAGATTTAGTCCTGTACATAGTAGATGCCTAAAGTATTTGTTGAAATACTTGTCAGAAAATTTGGAAACTTGAATAGTGCAATTTGTTACAAATTAAATAATATATGTAATTTGTCACAAGATAACCAGTACTATAGAAGGGAGAATGTTCTAGCATTAAAATGCTTATTTTATAATGCTATAATAGCATTAAAGAGTATTGTTTATTGTCCTTTGTGTGGTACTCTGTGTGACTGCCTAGCTTGTTTACCCTTATATTTGATTTTGTATAAGTTCATAGTTTTAGTGAAATTTTTTCAATAGAGGAAATATATCTAACAACTAAAAAGTTTAAAAACTTTTCAGGAATAACTAATTATTATAGTAATTAATTACTATTCACAGTTCTTCAATAACATAACAAACTAACTTCCCTGTCTAACAGGGAAATATACTTTGGAATACAATGCTAGAACAATATATTTCTTTCCTTTAAAAGACAATTTTTTCTTCAATTACATGTAAAAACAGTTTTTAACATTCATTTTTAAAAATTTTGAGTTCTAAACTCTCTTCCTCTTTCCCTTCTCCCTTGAGAAGGCACGTAACTTGCTATAGATTATATATATATATATATATATATATATATATATACACACACACACACACATATATATAATATATATATAGTCAAAACATTTCCATATTAGTTATGTAGAACAATGCAGTTTAAAAGATGTGTTTGTTGACTCTATTAGGCACATTTCATTGGTCTCCACTGATGCATACCACAACCCCTCTAAATCTTAGTAATAAATTTTATCAGAGTTTTTGTAGCAAAAAACAACAAAAAACCCATCACCTTGTGGCTAATTTTTTGGTGATAAGCTTCTTCAAAGTTACCTACCATCTAGGCCTTCCCTTGTTTTAACTAAAATTTACATATCAGATAATTTTCTCTCAGCCTTGAACCTGTGAGGCAATTTTAATTTGACTACAAGTCTGCTGGAATCTCCATTAACCCCCAGGACTGATCCCCAGAGATTTCTATAACCCACAGCAGCATATGTTTCCCAGCAAGGCTCCACAATGGAATCACACTTCTCAGTAAATAAGAATAGAGCAAACCCGTCCTGAGCCAATGACCACACAATCTGCCTAGAACAGGCCACACATTATAAGACAAACAGACAGCAGGGCAGTGTTTCATGGATGACCAGGCCCTGTGAAGTACAGTTTCTCTGAAATGTAGAGTAACAATAGTTTAAGAAAACTTCAGTCTGCTTGGTCTGGTCAGAGTGACAGCCAGCAATGGGGATGGGGCCTATAAAAGCAAAGCAAAAAAAAAAAAAAAGATTTTCACATGGGGTTTTGCCTTTCTGCAGCATTCACAAGTTGTGGAGTCTCTGAAGTTGATTGGAATTCCTGGACAGCTTTGGTCTGTTCCTAGTCAAAATCTTCCAAAATTTGCTACCTAAAGAAAATATTTGTATCATATGTAAAAGATGGACTGTTATTAGTGCAATAGTGTTTTTAGTATAGTACTCTAAATGGTCATCTGTTGATATGAGGTTCCCTATACATCTCACTTTGGAAGAATTACTCAACACTCAGGAATTAGGCTTGTTCTGACTTTTTCAATAAAGGACATAATTTCTTTTCAGCTTAAACTATTAATTTCTGGATATTGGGCCTATAGGCCTGAACTAATCTGCTTTATTTATTGCTAATTTACTTTCCTGCTATGACGAATCTAGTTCACTATTCAGGGGCTGCATGCTTAGATGGATTCAAGATGGCAAGGAGGCCCTGGCAGAGTCTTTTCTGGGTCTGCAGCTTTGAACTTGCTTTGACTTTCAGGCTCCAGGACTCTGTCATCACTTGAATAGGCTGATTCTTCTTGATGTTCTCTGAGCCTGGTTTGTGGACTGCCAGCGAGTTTGGAGTCAGACCCTCTTGAATTCTTTTCCCTTCTCCCCCTTCCCTAAGTAGCCTACCTTTTACGCAAACCAAGATGTTTACTTGAAAGATCCTGGAGCAGAAGTGAACCTTGAAAGGTGGAGGGTTGCAGCCTCAGACAGCTGGAATAGGTTACCTGTTTCACTGTCTCAGGCGCCAGTGTTGTCTGGGTTCAACTCTTCTGATCTTTTACCTTGAGGAGCCTCATCAGGGGAAAGCAACCCAGTCCAGCATTGTCTCTTAGGTTACACCAAATGTTCTGCATAGCGCTGTTTCTGTGGGATGAAGTCGGCTTCAGTAATATGGGCTGAGGACTGCCTTGGGGGCTTCTCACAAAAACCAGATGCTGATCTTACCAGGCCATGATCCAGAGTAGGAAAAATGTGAGTCAACAGAAACTTGTATGTATAACACAGGGATTAGTGTGGGTCACAGCTAGAGCCTTGCTAATAAGGAACAGTTAGAATAACCCAGGTGCACTTGTTAATAGAGGTTGTGACTGGCATGTCGTTTTGGTGTACAGGGGCAATCATTCCATGTTCTTGTCTTGAATTTCTGCTAGACTAGTTTTATCTATGAAAGATAGTTCTATTTCTATTAAGAACTAGAAGATAAATAACTTTAAGTCTGGTTAAAGTATTTGATTGGCAGTAGATCAGACTGGAAGAAGCTGTGACGGCTGGGAATCTTGTTTTTCTCTGGGGCATCTATCCTACCCAATAGGTGACCTGAGGAAGCTGGATGTAGAAATGGGTTTATATAAAGAAGCTTACTTATGTGGTCTTTGTTTATATAGAAACAGTTTGAAAAAAAATCTGTATAGAGAATTTGAAGGATAATTCTGGAATCTCTGTAAAAGATAGAAGATCTACTGGCTCTTAGGCTGTACTCTATAAGGTGGCAGACTTTGGCTAGGGCACATCCAATTCTTTCTAGTTCTTAGTTTTATATTTCTAGGGGCCTCATTTGAAAAAACCAGATTTAGAATAGGATTAGGCAATGGGCATGATCAAGAATGGATTTTGTTTTGTTTTGAAAGGTGATTTGAAATCAAGTTGATGGCAGTTTCCTAAAAGAATTCAATTAATTAATAATCAAGTTGAGGGTCGTGATATCTCAAAATTGTCTCCATTCAGTGTGGGAAACAACTAATGAATTAGCAAATTTAATTTCCACCTAAACTTGTGGCAAGACCCCATATCATCCTCTTCCTCATGAAGACTGTTTAAAAAAACAGCTTGTTTACCTTAATAAACCATGTTTTAACTATATCATGTAGTAATGCCTCTTAAGATAGAGGTAGGCATAAATAAAAATCTTTATGCATGTTTCTCCACAAAATGCTCAGAGGACAGAAAGTTGAATATTCCATTTTTTTATTACTTCCAAAATATTACTTCAAAATATAAAATACTCATGGACCCAAATTCTTTGCAGTCATCAGATTCATATAATCCTTAATAAAATCTGTTTTCTGGAAGAAAATATTAACACCTGTAAAATTCCCCCATACATTGAAAAGACTTCCTATGGGAGGTGTCACTTGGACTCACTCCTTTTGCCAACTTCCAGACTAATAGAACTTTGAAAGTTTATTTTGGCTTCTTCTGAAAATATAACTTAATACATAACATTTACAACATGAAAACCAGAAATATTTCCACTATAATAAATTTAGGAATAATATTAGTGATGCTAGGAAATAAGGAAGGCTTGGGTTGATTGGGGTTTTGGATTAGATGATCCCCTTTCCTCTTCTAAATCACTGGAACTATGGACTGAATAGATCACTTGGTTGAAGCCCTTTGTAAGTCCCATGGGGATTTGGTGAACCTCAAAGCTTTAGGTTATCCAGATGGACTCCCTTCTTTGAACAGGGAGGAGGAAGTGCTGTAAACTATTATCAGGTGTGCTCAAATCCTCATTCAGTCCTCATACACACAGATCCTCCTCTTTCATCAATAGGGACATTTAGAACCAAGGGGAATTCGTAGGGCTAGTTTGGTTTGGCTTGGTTTTCCAAGAGGGCATGTGTTCCAATCCTTGTCCCACCACTACCCGAGTGACCTTGTTCACTTGACCTATTTGGGAATTGGTTTCCTCGTTTGTGAAATGATGAGATTGAAGAAGAGTCAGCTTTTATAACTTCCCCCTCTAAATCTTTGAGACTATGGTCCTCTGCTTAGAACAAGTGCTGGTGTGACCCTGGGCAATTTGATCTCTGTTTGCTTCAGTTTCCTCAGTTGCAAAATATGTTTGATAATGCATCTACCTCCCCTGGTAGTAAAGCACACAGCAGGCACTTCATATATTCTTGTTTTCTTCCTTTATTTGTTGGGGATAAATGGCATTTGCAAGTATTTGGTGCCTAACTTTTTTTCTCAAGCTTGCCTTTTCTTTCCTCCTCTAAAAACAAACAAAATCTTGTTAAGCTCAATCACCTAATAATGAACTGTCAGCAAATAAGGCAGGAGGAGAAGCACTCTTGTGTGAAAATGAAAGGCAGTTGTTTGCCCTGGCTAGGTCTGCCATTCACTAAGCATTACCTAGAGATGTCACAAAATTTAATTACTATTACCTTGGTGCTGATTTGAAATGCTATTCAGGAAATACTACTCAGGCCTAAGCGGTGGAGACAGGAACAGATGTCTCTGACAGAGGTAGAATCTTTCATAAGTATTTCAGATTTCTTCTAAGCAATGACAATATTCTAATTTGTATTATGTCTGACTCCATTTCTGCAGTATAAATTCCTTGAGGGGAGAATCATAGCATGGGAGTCATAGAAAGAGGAGTCACAGGACCTGGGCTGGAGTCTGAGTTCTGCCTTTTCCTAGGGGGGGTGTGACCTTGGGCAAATCATTTGACCTTTCTGAGACTTAGTTCCATCTCTATTTGAGATCCATCTCTTCCTTCAGGCTTTTGGGAGATGTTTTATGAGGCATTACGGTCTGAGTTCAGTGAGTTATTACTTTATTTGCCCTCACTCCAAACATATGCCTCATACCCACTAATGCCTCCCAAACCTGAGTGTCACTTAACCATGTCCTTGCTATCCACAAGAGACCCATCCAAGTACAAGGGGGCTTCCTCTGGAAGCCTTGAGAAGATAAGATGCTAATGGAACATGGAGAAACTAGTGTTCATCCTCCCTCTCACTAGGTGATGAACCCACTGAATTTTCTTTTCAAGTCATATGACTTTCTGGTGTAAATCTTAAAGATAGTAGATGCTTAATTGTCTGAATTGAATGGAATGTTATGCTTTTTCTTCAGGTCTTAAAAAGGACATCACAGAAGCAACCATGATATTTGAAAATATATTCACTACCTTGCATTTTGAAGCAGTAAGATCCAAAATGAAACTTGGGTTACAAGGAAATGCTGTGCTTTGCTTCATTTGAAAGAAGAAATCAGTTAGTGGGAACTAGTATGTTGTAGACAAAGCAAAAGCCTCTAGTTTCAACTACTCTTCAGTATCTTAATGTTCTAAAGGTGAACCACTAATATCTGAACTGGGGCAGAATAGACACCTGGAATGGTATCTGAAACTGGAGCCTTCCTGATCTTCACAGACTGTAGAAAATCTCAGGCTATTTATTTATATGAAAACATTAAAAACCAAATTATTCTTGTAAGAAACTTCATTATTGAGACAATATGGCAAAGTGGAAGGAACGTTTCACATAAAAGTCAAGATAACACTGGTTGTCATCATGATTCACCCACTCACAGGCTCAGTGAGACCATGGCTAAGTAATTTGATTTCTCAGAGTTCACTTCTGCAAAATGGGTATGGTAATGTCTATACTATTCATCTCACAAGATTCTTATGAGGAAAAAAAGGCTTTGTAAACCTTAAGATACTCTATGAAAGTGATTTAATATTATTCATTAAGGAGGCTCATTGACAGAATTAGAAGAGATCTATCTAAAGGTAATTTTGATGATAGGTTATATTTATACTATTTGTAAAGGGTAGAGTTGATAAATGACAGTATTAGTAATCTATATGGCAGGTTCTAAATGACCATTTTGTTTATTTCTTCTTGGGTTTTAGAAAAACAATCAAACTTCTCACTTGAGAGCTACCTTTTATGAAAAATAATCATGGAATCCTGAAGTTGAAGGAAAAGCATTCAGACCCTCTGCTCAACTCTATTCAAAGCAGGAGTTACTTTGATGATAACCATAAGAAGTTCAGTCTTTTTTCAAATACTTAATGTGAATACTTTTATTATTTTAAAAAACTTGTGGTAGCCTAAGAAATTATTAATTCTTATAATAACTCACATTTATGTGATGTTTAAAACTTTACAAAGTGCTTTCCTCATAACAACCCTGAGAGGTAAATAGTGCAAATATGTCCATTTTTTAAATGAGGCATATGAGGCTCAGAGGTTGGTAAACCAGGGTTTTAATCCTGATTTCCATCACTCCAAAGCCAAATCAACCAAGCCAAGTCAACAAAGCATACATTCATCTTAAAGGCAGGGGAAGGTTAATAGGTGCATAGAGGAGGGAAAGGCAGAGATGAAATCTGAGTTGGTGGAATTTAAAAGAAAGTATAATTGCTTGGAAAGAATTGTTAAAGCAGATATTAAGACAGTTGGTAGAATGGAGAACTAAAGTCCTAGGTGGAAATTTGGGTAGTTTGAAAAAGCTGTTATGACATAAAAAGATATACTGTTTTCAATTTTGACTTTCATTCTATCAGTGGGAGACTTTTGAATGATATTTCAAGTGTCTGAAATGTTCTTCTGTTCATCTACTCTACCCTTTCCATTCTATTCTCTTCAGAAATTTAACAATTATCTTTTTTCTAATAAGAGACTGAAGAATTTACTTCCTCTATCAATAAACTTTACAAGTGAAGCCAAGGGTGGTCTTTACCACAAGCGAAATGTATTTACGGTGCTTACTGACATTATTATACCTATACTTTTAAAAATGTTTTTTATATATTTGACATTTAATCTTAATTGATCTCTAGGTAAATGCAAATATTCATAACTAGGTTCCCAAACTTACAGACACCAATTCTTATAATTTATAACATCTTTCCAATTATCTACCTCCCCCCAAAATTCTTCTTCTCTGACACTGCAGTCATTCTAGTTCAGGCCCTCATTACCTTATCCCTGCTGGTGGCTTGGCCTTTCTGTAGTCTCTCCTTACTCCAATCCATCTTCCATTGTTACCAAAGTGATTTTCCTACAGTGCAGGTCTAATGTCTCCTCTCCTACTCAGTAAAATCCAGTTTCTGTTGCTTCCTGGAACAAATACAACTTGCTCTGTTTGGCATTCAAATCCTTCATACCCTAGCCCCCTCCTACTTTTCCAGTCCTCTTACAACTTGCTGACATGTACTTTGCCATCCAGGGACACCAGCCTCCTGACACCCTCCCAGGAACTAGATGGACTATCTCTTGGGTCTACATTCTCTCTGGCTGCTCCTCAAACCTGGGATACTCTTCCTCTGCTCTGACTCCTGACTTCCCATCGAAGATCCCACTGAACACCTGCCTTATACTGGAAGCCTTTCCCAACTCCTCTTGATCCCAGTGATTTCCCTCAGTTAATGATTTTCCTTTATATCTTGTTTAGAACTTGCTTCACATGTATATTTATACACACACACATACATACACACACACACACACAAACACACACACACATATACTGCTGTTCCATAGTGGGACAGGGAGAGATAGTGATTCTTGTGTTGTTTTCTGATTCAGTTTGAAGGCTTGTATCCTCTAACAGTCATATTCTCATGGTAGGGTTTGCCACAAGGGCTTCCAAAGAATTGGAATAGGGGAATAGTATTTATCCATAATGAACATCCTAGTTGTAGTACCTCAGTTCTTTCTGCTTCTGTTAGCTAATTCTTGTCCTCAGAGACAAGGGTAGAATTTTTTGTTTGTTTGGTTGAAATTAGTGAGAAAAACCTGAACATCCATATGTTGGATCTGATCTGTAGAAATATAGGAGAACCAGTTCTCAGATAAATTTCCTCCATGTTATTTAGGAGGGAAAATAAAAAAGGATACTAAAGGAATAGGAAACAGCTCTGCAAAATTCTAATTTTGTAATATTAATTTTTATCTTCTCAAGTATTTTCTCAAGACAATTTATTAAGCTTGCTAAAAGTAATTATTATTTACCTTCTCCATGCCTTCTATATAGGGTGTTTTGATGGAAAAGGATTTAGGGAGGCATGATGCTTAGTATTACGGTCTTTCCGTATATCTCTGGCCTTTAGATTATATTGGAAACATGCCTTAAAAACACAATTATCTTAGGACTCTGGGAAGTAATATCCCTTGGACAAAGTTCAAGGCAAGTTTCATTTGTACTTAAATGTAATAAACTTTATATTTTTGATGTTTTTCAAATACCTGTCAATCAGATAACCTTCTGGGTTATCAGATAATCACCTCTGGGTAATTCATATGGGCACATATTTAGTTTTAGTGTAATGAAAAACTTTTATAATTAGAGCTCTCCAAAAGTGAGATAGGCTGGATATTGGACTGGAGGACTTTATGCAGAGGCTGGTTAACTACTTGTTCCTATGTTGTAGTGGGGATTTTTTTGGGGTTGGACTTTTAACTCTGAAATTCTCTTTATTTTATAGAAAATAGTGTGATAATGTTAAATGTCCTCTGTTTGGCATTTAAAGCCTTTCACGGTCTGACACCCATTCACTTTTTGAGTTTCACACATGCATTTTATGTGACTCACATTATAGTCTAGTCAAGCAGGCCTTCTTACTACTGCTCATACACAGGATTCCATTTCCATTCCCATGGCTGTCTTCCCTCTTTATCACCACTGTCTCCTTCAAGAACTCATGTGAAGCCTCATCTTTGACCTGCTAGTGTCTTCCTCACCCTGCCCCATCAGTGGTATCTCTTTTGTATATACCTGTATATTGCATACACTTTATATTCTTTTCTCAAATATAAGTTGCTTGAAGGCAGGGTCTGCTTCCCTCATGTGTTTAGCACAATCTTAATAAATGCTCAGTGTAACAATGGTTGGGTTTCTTTATCCTCGTCCTCCAAGAAGCAAGGAATTCTAGCCAGCATTTGGGGAAGTATTTCTGTGAAGGAAGGAGTAGGCCAGAAGGGCCTCTTTTGTTCTGACTCTAGCTTATATGCCATTGTCCTTTGCATTTTATGCAAATCAAATGACATTATTCACTGATCAAGTCCCTAACCTCTAGTAAATGGGTGTCTGACACATACAAGGGGATCTAGTTGCAGTGGCATTCATGTATAAATGGAGTGTATTTTAGAGGATCCTTTAAGGTCTCTACTGTAGAATGGAAAGAATGTTGACTTTGGAGAAGAACTATTAGCTCTGCCAATTATTGGCTGTGTGTCATTGGGCAAATTCCTCCATCTCTCTAAGACTCTATTTCAACTCAGACTAATTGATTTTTGAGGTCCCTCCCAACTTATCACTGCGTGAGGTGACAGAGAAGTTTCCATGAATTTCTGGTTCTTCTCTTGGGGCTCTTTCATCATTAGGGCTTTGAAGTTTGCCAAGGACTTTTTGAATACACTGAGTAGCAGAAAGTATAGTGATAGTTAAGTTTATTCCTCAGTAAGATTATAAATCCTTGTGCTACCTACTTTATAAGGTTGTTGAGAAGAGGGAAAAAGTACTTTGTAAACTTCAAAGTTCTATATCACTGTGAGTTATCACTATTGTTATTATTGTTTTCTTTCCCCCTCTCTTCCTTACATCCTTTTCTTTCTGCTATTTTTCTTTTCTTCCTTCCTTTTCACTCTTTTAATCTTCTAGTTGCTTTCTTTTCAGTGAAAGAACTTTGCTCTAGCAAACCACCAAAAGTATCATGAGGCATGATCAAGGAGTACTTTGCCCTCTGCTCTGCTTGTTATTTATTCATTGTCTTAAGGAGGTTATTTGTTTGAACAGTTTCCATCTTCAGTTTCTAGCCTTAACTCCTTACCCTCTCTCCAGGCCCATAATTCTGGCTTTTTTGTTGACATCTCCTGTGGATGTATTAATACTTAAAACCAAAGCATATTTAAAAAAAAAAAACAATGGAACTCAAATGATTCCTTAGGCTCCATAAGTGATTAGCCATTCTCAGATTTTAAAGAAAGCTTCATTGCTAATATTTGGTATCTACACATTTCTCTAGGATCAGCTTATTTGCTTTACTCTGTAACTAATGTTATTATATCTTCCATAATATGTCTTTTGTTCTATTTCTCAGATTTGTTCTCTTAGAAATATAGTCCAGGTAACTATCAAATCATTGTTGAAACTGTATTTTAGCTAGTCTCCTAGCATCTCAACCTTTCCCCTTCTATTTTCTCGTAAAACAGCAGCAAAAATTATTTTCCATTTAAATCCATATCATTAGATTGTCCTAAAGTCTACATTGGCAATGATTTCTCAAGTAAAATGAAAATCTTAATCATGGAGCTATAAGGTCCTTACCAATTGCTCCTAATTACTCTAAACTGTACCCACTTTTTATAATCTGGGTGATAGTTTTCATTCCCTAGTCAACCAAACTTGTTTAATAACTCACCCTTTCAATTTCCTCCCTGAGGCTTGTCATTTTATTCTTTGTCAATAAATACCTTTTCTTTTCTGTGATTTACTAGAACCTCCTCCCTAAAAGTGTTGTCCAAAGCCTTGTCTGCATGGCCAAGTTATTTGAGCTGAGACTCAGTGGATCTGGCCAATTCATGTGGACCAATAGGTAGATCCTATTGTTTATTATACTAATTTGTGGGAACATGGTAGAAAATATGAGATTGAATCTTAACCTTCTGAGATGATTTTGATTTATCCCTCCCATGAAGTTTTCCCTACTTAATCTCACTTTGCTCAGCCCCTCTCAACAACTCTGCTGGATCCTTTCCATCTTTCAAGACCCAACTCAGACACCATTTCCTTGACATTCCCTATTCCCCTCCAAAACGTAGAGAAATCTTTCCCTTTTCAGCATCATTATTGTAACTTTTTTAAGTGGACTTAAAACATTCTAAATCTATGTGTCTCTTTGTCACGTGCCCAACTATACCATAAACTCCTGAAGGGCTAGGATCATTTTAAAGCATAAATCCTTAGTGCTTTAGATGTTAAGTTAATATTAGTATTGTGTGTTTTGTTTTTTGTGTTCTTGCCTATTTGAACTTAACATTAGTCATATTTCCCCACTGGCTCAAGAGCTACTTGCAGGAAGAAATGGTGAAGGGATGTTATTTCTTTTCTTAGAAATTCTCCACAGTACCTGGTTCACTGCTCTCTACTTGATATATTTTATCCAAATAATATTCAACCTTGGGAGGAACTGGATTTAAGAGTCAATATTTCAAAACATGGGATTAGCTACAGTTCTACATTTTAAAAGTATGGATCCCAGAAATTGGGCAAATAAGCAATGTCAGTGTCACAGATACATACACATATACATAGATATCAGTTGGAAAAAGTTTATCCACCAGGCCCTGAACTAACTTCCTCACCCTATCATTTAAAGAAGGGTAACAGTACGTAGAAACCCAGAGCAGCAGCAGACAACAACAAAAGATGAGGTGCTCAGAATTAGCTTTGGGTTCCAGCAAGTCCTCTTTTCCCTTTCTTTTCTCTCCTCCTGATGGGAAGCAACAGAAGTGTGAGGTTTTGTTGTCAGTTATCTGGGCAACCAGAACCACAGGAAGACGTTTGTGGCATTTCCCCTGGGAGGGTGAGTGCCTGCTTATTTTTAGGGTGCAGATCCATCCATTCATCCATCCATACACCCATACATATATATTTGTGTATTTGTCTTTTGCAAGTATATTATATGTATGTATCTATGTATGCATGCATACATTTTTATTCCACGGAACTTAGGATCTTCTTGGAAAGACAGCCTATGCTGTGTCCAGCAGGACTTGGAAGCAGGGTCTGTTTTAGTCTGCTTTAAGAAGATAGTTGTCAATGAAAAAAGGATACTGTTAGTTTTGAAGAAAACAGGTCCAGCAGGTCCTATTCAGTGGCACATGAATGTGAAGAAGGCCTATCGATACCGGCAGGCCAGAGCATTGACATTCTTGACTACATAAAAACCCATGGTTACTGGTGGGATAACCAATGTTCGACCAGCCCGAAGGGGTCGGGGCTTCAAATCTGGCAGAGTTCCATCATCCACCATCATCAGAGGTTGACCATTTAGCTGCACTGACCTATAACAAAGAAAAACAATAGATGGCTAATTATTTCACAATAATCCAGTTAAACTGTTGAGCCTGTTTTTGCCTAAAGAGCTTGATTTATAGTTCCTCATAGTGCTGTGCATATAGCAGCACTTAATATTTGTTAAATGAATGATTCATTCATTCAGAGGGGCTCTGCTTTGCTAATCTCTTTGGCTTATCTAATACATTTTACAAATGAGAAAACAAAGTGACTTTTTTCCACTAATTTTATTAAGAACCTATATTGTATTAATCTTTGTGCTGGTACTGTGAGAAATACAAAGATAAATAATATATCTTCTTTACATAAAGGAGTTTGTAATCTAGTATGGGAAGCAAGACAAAGGCACAAATAAGTGCAATAAAAATAGAATGTGATCAATGTAGAGCTATTTATAAACAATGCTAGAAGAGATATAAGGAGGAAGAGAGGATCATTTCTAGATACAAGGATCAGGGAAAGCTTAATGGAAGGAAAGGACTGGAAGTAGGCCTTGAAGTATTTCAGTAGGAAGAATGGAATGGAACGACTGAATAAATACAAGGAGAGATGCAACTAAGAATCATTTCCTGTGGATCAAAAGTGGTGTGGTTGGACAGGGGTAGTGGTACAAAGGACAGTTTCTGTTCTTTTTTAAATTTTATTTAAGGCAATGGGGTTCAGAATGACTTGCCCAAGGTCACATAACTAGGCAATTATTAAGTGTTTGAGGCTGGATTGGAACTCAGGTCCTCCTGACTCCAGGGTCAGTGCTCTATCCACTGCACCACCTAGCTGCCTCCTAGGACAGTCTATTTCTATAGATAACAATAATATCAGAAGATACAGATACAGTGAGTGGCCTGTACCCAACATAGTTGACTACACTCCAAGGAAGATTTGTGGGAAGATGATTCCTGGAGGCATTTTATTGATAAGACTGTGGGGATGGTGACAAAGTAGTGGAACTGTGCTTCATGGTATAGGCCTTCAGAGAACATCAAGGTACAGGGATGGTGGTTTTTGATCCTCTAATGTTGACACCTGAAGTCAAAGCCCTGATTGCCTCACCCTAGTTTTAGCTCGGTATTTTGGGCCTAGATAAAAATATAAGGAAATGGAACATGATAGGATCAGTTCCAGGGATGATGGTAAGTATTAAAGTTTGACAAGGCCAACTATACCTGTAAGGGATTAATATGAGATAATTCAGGGCAAATAGGTTGGAGTTAGAACTTTATTTGGTGTATAATGGGGAACACTGAAGGCTCTTTGAATAGAATAGCATAATCAAATTTCTCCAATAAGATTATTCTGTCACAGTGATTTAGGAATCTAGTAAACAGACATACTTACTTTGGATCCAGTCATACCATTTCTTTAGAAATGTTTCAACCAAGAGTAATAGTTGAAGGTTTTATTGCTTCATCTAATAAAATTTTACTATATGTTCTGCTCAGTTCTCCCTTCTTCTCTTTCCTCTCACCCCCCCACCCCCCAGTATCAAGGCAGTTTGGGGATGATATCTTATGGGGAATGAAGTTTTGTGAGATTGTTTATGCTGATGAATTGATCTAAAGGGTAAAAAGTTGATAATTTCTGAACTACTGGGCTGATGAAGCTCACCATGTTGAGGTTCTTTGGTAAATCACTCTTTTTATTCACCTCATTGTCTGTCTCTGTCTCTATATCTCTCTATCTATGTGTAGCAGGCAGATGCTCCTCATAGCTCTGCCTCTCAGAAGTTTTGAGCAAGAGAGGGGAGAGACAAGTGGGGTGGTCCTTTTGTTGGCTATGGTGATTACAGATAATAGTTATTGTTTTCAAGTTGCCGCTTTAGATGTGGCCACTATTTCACTATTTGCCAGAGCTTATGCCTGCATTAATTGGGGAAGTTTATGAAACCTGAGACCTATGCCTAGGACAGAGTTCAAGATATCTATTATTGTGGTTTTTCACTAGATAGTAGGTTCTGCAGCAGAGATGGATTTGGGGGCCCCCTAAACTAGCAAACTCCTCTCCTATAATATTTCTTTATACCCAGTTGATATAGTTCCTTAACCCCTTAAAAGAGGTCCTAGCTATATAGTTCTTTTCCCCTATCCTTTTACTAAAGGGTAAAATGGGAAGGGCAAAGAAGTTTCCTCTTTGAGAAATGTCTAAAGACAATTTTCTTGTCCCATTTGTTCAATAAAATGTGCCTAGCCATAGGGTGGACTGTATATTATAAATATAGAGGACTGTAAATGAGAAAGGAAGAACCCGAAATTGGGAGTGGGGACTCTAGAGCAGAAATGAATTCCAGTTTTTGTAATTTTGGAGCATATCTTATATCATATCCAAGTACTATATTTGGAGCATATCTTATATCATATCCAAGTACTATATACCATATTCAGTACTAGACCAGTGAGGGCTTCTTTCTTGCCTGCCCTCTCACATCCAAGGTTTGGTGGGTTTTGACTTCTTGAGATACAGAAAATATCTCCCTCACTACCAAAATAATTAACTAACAATTCTCTTTTTCTTGTAGGTTTGGATCTGGTGAAGGCTACTGTTGCTTTTGCAACATGTTAAGTGACACCTCCAACAACACTTTAGAATACTATACTAATTAGAATATCTTAATTTTTAATTAATTTAACCAGAAAAATGTTAATTGGTCTTTTGCAAGTAGCAACCACATGGTAATGGAAAACAGACTAGGAATTCTGTGCCAAGCCACACATGTCTTGTGTGTGCTTGGGCACGTTATTTAACCAATAGGGGCTTAGGTTCCTTGTCTGTTAAACAGGATAGGAATGTCTACTTTGCCTATCTTACCAATTTTCAAAAAAATGAAAAATAATTCAACAGATATTTATTTAGTGCTTTCTGTGATGTAAGGTATAGGTCACTTAAAATAATAATAGCCGAGGATATACTTTGAAGGATAGAAAAAAGTATAATACAAAAATAATATGGAAGTTAAATTGCTGATTTTTATTACAAATATAATTGCATTCTTATTATTTTATCAACTAGTTTTGGGTTGATTTGTATTATCTTAGAGTCCTCAGGCTTAGATTTTTTTCAATTTATTTTTATTTTTCTAAAGTGCTCAGTTTATAGAGTATCATTTATGGTTTTAATTAACATACCAGTTACTGTTGTTTTCAAAAACTCATGAAGATGCTTGATAAGACCTAAATTATCTCTATGATTGTGTTTTTTCACTAGATACCTTTTCTTAATGATACAAGGTCATCTATTATTACCAGTAGCAAGTCAATGAATTAATTTTGCAAGTTAAGGTTTTGTGAAATGCTGTAAAGACATGGTTTTTTATCCACTAACTTGATTTATTAGAGAAAATACAGTTCTGTTTATTATCTACATTTTGTTTTCCTGATTACAATATTTTTCTTAAAATATCTGTTGTAATACTCATCTAAGAATTTGGATTATACTTACCAGATGGTATTTTCCTGGATCCTATTTCTTACTTTTCAAAGGTTTGGTATCATATTTTCTCAATAGTCTGGTACCTCTCAGTTGTCCCTGGCTTTTCAAACGAAATTCTATATGATCCAGTCTGTGCTGAAGTATTTACCTTAACACTCTGGCATTCCTGACCTGCTGAGGGATATCTACTTAAATTGTCCAAATATTAGGACAACTGTATTGTATCACTCTTTGTTTTTGCAAAGTCTTAACTACTTTCCAATTTCTTAAACTTGTTTACTTAATTTTTTTCATGTTATCATATTAGAGTCCATGTCACCACTAATTTAGAGTAAAGATTTCCATGCCCCAGCCTCTGTGCACTCCCCTTCCCCAGACTCCCCCTCCCCTCCAACAGCTTTTCATCTGCCTCTTTAGCTCTGTGGCCTTCTCAACCAGCTGCCCTTAATCTCATTTTCCAGGTGCTAGATACTTTAAGACCCAAGACTTAGATATACGAACAAGGTTTTGGTTACACAAAGTTTTATGAAAAACAATTCAAGATGAATGATATCCCCATTCTAACTCTGAAAGATAGCCCTGAGGACTCAGTTTTAAACAGTAGAAAGTAGTGTTAGTAGCCATTTGGGTGCAGTGTAGCTCTGGGATTGGTTCTGGGGCTAGAGTTTATAGGATCATAGATATCGAGAGCTCAAGGGTCCTTAATCCAACCTTCTTATTTTACAGATAAGGAAACTAAGTCCCAGAGAATCTCAGTAATTTGTTTAAGATTATATGTATATATATATATATATATATATATATATATATATATATATGTATCAAAACTGGGATTTCAAAACAAATCCAACTCCCAACTCTGTGTTCTTTCCATGATACAAAACAGAAGAACCCTAGTCATGTTATGGAACATGGTGGGGGTGGAGTGGGAAGGGGAATGCAAGAGTTTTCAAATGTTACTAATTCTTGAGTTTATCCTCTATATCAGAATGGTTCTACATCTTAACTCCAGAACTGGATGGTTTTGTTTGAATAGATTTTATTGATCTCCAAGGGAATCCTTAACAGAGTAGTTGAGTTCTTACATTCTGATACTCTAACAAATCTGCGATTTTATTGGAATAGATAAACCTTTTACCAATGCATATTAACTAAAACCAATACTTACCATCTCTTATGAACTCTTGTCTGTATTTCCATAAATCCTCTAAAGAAAATCTACTCAACTTCCTGAAAGCCTTCTACTTCTTTTAATATCTCTAACAACAAACCTACCATTTTGGAAATTCACTTTTGTCTCTTTTTGCTACACCACTAGTCTATATCTTTTTCTAGTTAGACATATCCTTGATATTAACTTTTATATCATTACACATACATATCACTGATAACCTATATAGCCTGATTATAACCACAATTCATCTTTCTATTATCTTCTGGGTTTACTTGTGCTTTTTTATTCTTCTTAGATTGAGATATTCCATAATTCACAACCGTGTATCATCATTGGGGGAGTAATATGAAAGAGCTGGGCTTTTGTGGCAGAAAGCAATCTCTTATCTTTGAAAGCATAGCTTGATTTTCCAAATGTGACCGAGTTGGATTTGAGTATATATCACTACTGTCAGTTTCCTTCCATACACACACACACACACACACACACACACACACACACACACATGCATTTCTGATTCAAAAATCTGGTCTTATGAAAATTAGATAGGAAAAAATATTAATAGATATGAACATATCAAGCTCAGATAAAAATTAATTCACAAACACAGTTTACTGAATATTTTTTCTTCAGGTTTATTATTTGCACTGATGCTAATTCTCTTTATTTCTATCTTCTGTGCCTTGGTCATTGGACCCAGATGCTCTGGAGGAGAGAATGAGGCAGGAAAATTTGCCTCACTTAAATCCAACTCACTTTTAAATCATGACATCACCTTCCAGATGTTTTCAGAGCAATCTCAGAGCTGTAGTAGCTGCCCCACTGGGGACCCAACTGGCCAAGTCCAGTTGGGCAATGTAGCTCCTTCCTTCCTTCCTTCCTTCCTCCCTTCTCTCTCTCTCTCTCTCTCACATCTATCTATCTATCTGCATAGGGAATCATACTCTTACCTGTGAGTACTCTGCCCAAAGGAATATAAATTTTGATCGCTGAAACCTCACAGGTATCTTGGGGGTTAGTCTAGATTTCTAAGGACCATGCCTTAAACCCAAATCATTCCAGCTCTCATAGATTGCCCAACAGTGGGCAAGACTACTTTGTCATTGTTTGGGCTCTGAAAGTTCAGAGGGGAAATAGCAAAGATTTTGTTTTGACCTGAAACCTTGAAGGTCTTCCCTTCCCAGGCTGATTATTTTTTTTTGACTATGTAAAAGGCCATTCTTTGCCTCCTTTCTTACCTAGCCTTAATCACTGAATGGGTATTACCTCAGACAAACTGAGACTGGGGAAAGACCTTATCTTATTGCTCCACTACATCTTGAGCAATCTCCAGTCATCTATCTACATCTATATCTTGCCACTAGAGCAGAGGGCTCTAGAGGAGAGAAGGGGGCTGGTGACCTTGACACACTTAGATTCAATTCATTTGCAAGTTGTGATGTCATCTTCCTGATGTTATGATTCCTTTCTAGAATAAAGGACAAATAACAACAACATCATCTCTGTATCTGTATTCAAGATTGCTGTATTTCCTTTTGAGATTCTTGGTTTATCTTTTGAGATATCTTGGTGCATCTATGATCCTATAAACTCTAGCCCTAGAACCAATACAGACTTCCCAGAGCTACTCTGCACCCAAAGGCCTTGCCTTTTTGTTGTGTCAAGTATTTCTTTTTCCAGACTATAAGGAGAGTATAGGAGAGAATAACTAATTAGGAGTTGATGGAAAGATGACATTGGCTGAATCCTAGGTCCATTTAATGTGATTACTAACTCTTTTGTCCTCTCAACTTGCTGGTCAAACACTGACAGAGGGAAGAGAGAACACAATGTTGAGAATCATTAAAAAATTTAAAAACTCAGGATATCCAAAAGAATCCTGTTACATCTGATTAGGTAGTTACCTAATCAAAATCACTTATGTTTCTAACCCCGCCCCCCAGCAAAACCAGACCCTAAACCAATACTCTCCTATTTGCTAATTATTATCTCCAGGTCTAACAGACAGAAACATGATACCTAATAATGTCTTTCTTTAAAAAAAAAACATGCCATTCTAAAAGTCATTTTGGAGGCCCCATGAAACTTGTTTTATTCCTTATACAGAGACAGTTCAGTATAATGAAAATATCAGTGCATTTGGAGTAAGATGATGTGGGTTTGAAGCTCACCTCTGCCATGTAACAGTTGTAGGACCTTTAGGAAAGGAACTTTGCTTTATGCAACTTAGTTTCCTCTTAAATATAATGGGAATAAGGATACTACATGAGATAATGTAAGTACATTTCTTTCCCAGCTATAAAGTAATTATATAATCTATTATCACTATTATGGAGATGTCAGGCTGAGCAAGGGACAGATTCACAAACTCTTAGAACTGGAGTGAACATAAAGGATTTTTTTTTTTTAGATTTTTCAAGGCAATGTGGTTAAGTGGCTTGCCCAAGGCCACACAGCTACATAATTAAGTGTCTGAGGTGGGATTTGAACCCAGGTACTCCTGACTCCAAGGCCAGTGCTCTGTCCACTGCGCCACCTAGCCACCCCTAACATAAAAGATTCTTTAACCCAACCCCCTCAATATTGAAGATGAATAAATAGGTCCATAGAATTGAAATCATTTACTTGAGATCACAAGATTATAACTGAACTAGCCAGTAAGTTCAATAGACATTCTGCTTTTGCCTCAGAAGTGCTCCTTTGGTACCCAAGAGATTCAAAACTTTTTAAATGGTGTTCCTTTACTCCCTACTGTTCTCTGGGCAAACTTCTTCCTACTTAATAAGGAAACAGCCTAAATAGTAGAAACAATCTGGAACATGAGTTGGAAGATCTTAATTCTAGAGCAGGTTTTGTCACTTCCTTGCTGTGTGATAATGGGCAAGTCATTTTCTATCTCAAGGCTTTTGTTACTTCATCTGTAAAATTATGTTGGATTAGTCTTCAAAGTTTCTTTCTGTACTAGACTCTATAATTCTATGATTTTTTCCTATTTTGAGTAATATATATATACTTTTTCCTTCTCGCTATGGCACTAGATGGCACTCTTGTCCTATACATAAAGATCTGAAGTGACATATCACACTGAAGTTTTTTGAACATGGGGTTCTAAGATATGAACTGCTTTTGGCCTTACCTATAAATGAGCCACAATATCAATCAAAACCCTGAAATGTTCTTCCATGTTGTTGACTTGGCAAAGAATAGATCTGGAATTCTGCCTAATATTAAGAAATGTGTGAATATGCTGTGAAAAATCCTGCTGGAGGGATGTGGGTTTCCCATTCCTTATTTGTGCAGTTAGGAATGGGGAGCAGTGGCCTTGCTGCAGGTGTGGGGTGTTGGCTGCGCTCCCCAGTGCCTCAGCCAGCTTCAATTCTCCCAAGCACCGAGAGGAGCCTGGGTGTGCACCTGTTTGCACTTTACTGGCCTCTTGAAGCCAGAGCTGCCCCCTTGAGTCCCCCATCCTTGAGTTAGTAAGTTGGTATGTGCAGCTGCCCAGAGTTCCTTCAGGTCACTGGCAGGTTAAAGCAGGGGTGGGAGGCAGAGTAAGGTTTGTGGACAGAAGGGGTTTCATTCTTCTTTCCTTAGGGATGGTCTGTGCATCTGGTATAGGTTAAGGAGAGGAAGTTATTTTTAGATTTTGGGTGAGTGAGAGCTACCATAATAGGGAGACCATGACAGATACTATTGATTCTGGGATGGCCTCCATATTATAATCCTCCCATACTGGACTGGAGGGCCTATAAGTAACCTTTCAGGGGGTATTTCAACTTGTGTGAGGTCACATTCTAGCTTCTCATGGAGCTTAATTGGGTGTGTTTCTCTGGAAACTACAAGTCTTTCCTATACTGTGGGATTTACAGAAAGAGAGGAAAGAAGAAAGGATGGAGGGAGTGGAAGAGAACAGAAAGATTTATGTCTTCCCCCCATCTCTAAAGAAACTAAGACCACCCATTATCTTCCTTATCCTAGTTTTTTCCTGCCCCATTCTATCTTCAGAGGCCTCTAAGATGATAGTGTTTTAAATTTAGCTATTATAACATCATGCAGAAAAATAAGGAAACTTCCTTTAAAAACTGGTGGTATGGCCATGATTAGAGTGCATAACTCACCATATCAACCTTGTGTCATATAAAAAAAACTTGCATCATATAATAATAGAATGTTAAGAGATTTTGGAAAGGATCTTGTAAATCTAGCATGATTTCATTTTCCAGATAACAAAACTGGGTTTTAATAACAAGTTCCATGGAACTTGAGTTTGGTAAACCTGGGATTCCAATGAAGGCTTTGATCCTTCAATCCATACTCTCTTTACTACATCACAGTTCCCTCTTTTAGTTGCACTTAAGATTCAATTTTCTCACTTATAAAATGGAGTTTTCCCATGTTTGGGAAAGATATCTTACACACTTTATGGATTTATGAGAATGTTCTATGTAAACTTCGCAATGCTGGGCTCTCATTCCAGTATTTAGTGGTGAAGACTGAAGAAACTTAGGGAGAAGTTCCTAGATCATTTGTAGAGGTGGAAGGTGGTATCAAGAGGGATCATCCAATCCATTGTCCTAGGGGTCCCAAAGCAGGAGGAACAGGGCCTCCCTTCCCTGGACACTGTCATTGACCTTGCCATGAGCACATGGCCACCTCCATGAAGCTCCTTCAAAGGAGAGACTGTTCTCCTTTTGTCTTTGAGCCATTAATGCTTAGCATGGTTTTTGGCATATAACAGGTGCTTAATAAATAGTTGATTAATTTTAATGGAAAAATTTACAAAGATTGACTGACTTACAAATAAACTTGTATAAAACAGTCTTTTCAACCCAGACCTTCGCAAGCATCTTGCCCTTTTCCTGGTGCAACCACCTCCTCATCTGGAACCAGCAGAGTCTCCAGGTAAACTCAGCTCCTCTCTTCTGGGCTTTTGGAGATCTGGGACTGAGCTATCCATACTAGGGCAAGAGTGGGGGTGGGTAGCTGATCCTAGACTTTCACTATCTAACTGAATGTTCCGTAGGAATGCCAGTCTCCAATTCTTTCTCTGATAACTATACATTTATCATTGCTTCTGAAAAGGGTGTGATAATTGGTTGTCCTCTGGCTACCTTCATGGTCCCCTGGACTCCTTAGACAAAATTTCTTTCCTTGGCCACCATTCTTTTATGTGCTCTAGCTGTGTGACCTTGAGAAAATCACTTAACTCTGATTGTCTTGCATCCAGGGTCATCTCCAGTCATCCTGATTCATATCTGGCCCCTGGATCCATATGGCTCTGTAGGAGAAAGTGAGGCTGGTGACATAGCACCCCCTAACTAAAAAAACAATTCACTTGCTTTCCATGGCATCACACCCCCTGATGTCATGGTCTTCTTTCAGAACAAAGGACAATCATCATAATCATTCTCATGTGACATCTTCCATTATAATTTAAACTCTTCTTTCTTGTTTTTGCACTTATAATTCTAAAAACCTTGCACAATGCCTAGTCTTTAGTAGACACTTGATGCTTTTTTGATTCCTTCAAAGAAAGTAGCTTGTTAATGCTATCAAGCTTCCCCAGTTTATTAGCTTTTGTTTTGAAGAATGGTGAAAAGTCAATATTGCCTTTCATTTCTTTCACTCAGGTGTAAAGAACAAAATGTGCAAAGTTGGGGGTGTTGGGTATGGACAGAATTCTGGGCTTAGAATAAGCAGACTTAGCAGGTGACTAGGCTCCCCTGTGAACTCGGCCAAGTCACAGACACTCTCTAAAACCTTCAATTCTTTAGCTGTAAAATTGAGATAGTAAACCTGTACTATTTACTGCACACAAAACTTTGTATTAATTTATCTAAGCTTTTAATAATTGTTTTTCTGAGGCCTACATAATTTCTTAATTTAAATCTGACAAGGGGTAAGGATTAGAAGCAGAGCATAGGCAAAGAAAGTAAGACACAGAAAGAACAAATTGAATCTCTCCTTCTTGAATCTTTTCTTCTGTTTTCCTTGGGAATGAAGTCAGTCTCCAGGCTTGTTCAAACAAGTGAAAGAGAGGATGTTAAAATGGAAAATGGAAACTTTTGATTGTTTTATATAAAACCATTGCATCCAATATTAAAAGGAAAGCAAATTTCTTTGAGAAAAATCTCAACTCCAACATATATAAGGAACTGATTCAGTTTCATAAGAATAAAAACCATTATCCAATCAAGGAAAAGATCAAATGATAATGATAACAGCCAGCATTTTTAGAGTGCTTTCAAGTTTACAACATGCTTTACAAATATTTCATTTGTTCCTTATAATAAGTCTGGGAGATAGGTGCCTTTGTTTTATAGATGAAGAAACTGAAGCAAACAGTGATTTTTAAATGACTTACTCAGGATCACTTTGCTTTTAATTATGATACAAAGTTTACCTGTAGTAAATCCAGCTTATCAATAGATGTATAAAAATGCTCTAAATAAATAAAAGTTGAAAAAATGAAAATGAAAGATTCTATCTCTATCTCCTTAGATTAACAGTGCAGCAATCAATAAAGGTGAAGGATGCTATCCACTCCATGTCAGAGTTCATGGATTCAGGATGCTGAGTGAGATAGATATTTTTGGACATAACCAGTGTGAGAATTTGTTGTACTTGACTGTATATTTTACAGGGATTTTGTTTTTCTTTTTGACAATACAGAGGAATGTGGGAGGGTGAGAAAATAGATTTTATTAACTGGAAAAAAGTAATAAAAAGATAAAGTTAACTTAGTCTTTTCATATAAGGGTGACTTCTACCTGATGAGCACAGAAATTATTAGATGATAGTCCCAAAGGGCTGGTGCTATTAGGATTATTGGAAAGAAAACATTTTCTAGGAAGGAAAGAATAAAACATTAACTACTTACTATTTGGCAGGCACTATGTTAAAGCATTGGTTATATAAATACACGGGGTAGACCCTGGAGGACATTCATATGACCATGATCTTTGACTTATAAAAAGAGAGAACAAAGTGGAATATAATAAATGTGTATAATAAGAGTTTTATGAGATCAAGTCAATCAGTCAGGAAAGTTGAGGGAAGAGGTAGTGTTTGGATCTCAGCATGAATAAGTGATTGTGGTTGGGAGAGGTGGGAAGGCCTTCCAGGTATCAGGAATAGCAATAGCAAAGGTACTGAGACTGGAGAATGTGTGGAACTTAGTTGGGGGAGGGTAATTAGTTAAATTTGTCTAAAATATGCTTTACTATGGGAGATAAGACATTGGTTGTGGAAGCTCAGAGAGAAAATAGTTTGAAATTTATATACTTGGCAGCTACATTTTGGGGATGAACCTGGTAGTAAGACATTGTCCACATTGAAAGGGACCAAGAGGGATGGCAGCCAAGAGAAGCTGGTAAAATAATAGCTAACAAAATCTAATTCCTAATAGTGGATCATCAATGCTGTCTTGAATGCTCACTTCCCTCCCTCTTATTCTCCCCCTAACATGACTCAGGAAAAGGGAACTAACCATAGGCTTTAAGTTATTTTTGTAGTCAAGAAGATCGGATCCAATCTGAATTACTTGAACAAATATTTTTTAACTGTCTGCTCTGTTATAGGCAGAAATAGAAGCTCAGGGAGGACATGAAGGATTATTGGAACTCCTTCCATTCAGATTTCCAAGTAGTAATACTGTCCCCTTCCATGGTTCTTTAAACACGCTATGGAGCTCAGCCTGGGGTTCTAAGGAACAGGGAAGTATCACGAAATGACATATTTAGGTTTAACTTCTCCTGGTTCTAGCAGCCTATCCAGAAGTGGTTGGTTAGAAGTATAGTCCTGTTAAAATAACTCATAGTCCCTCAGGAAGTTTTGTGCATTTGCCATTGTCTCTCACAGCTTGTCTCAAACAAGAAAGAATGGAAGCCCAGGCTGGCTGCTTGTTGTGGGCTGCAGCCAGGAGGAAAGGCTGGCTCTAGGGATCAAGGAGGAGGAAAACTAGAGCCAAAGTGAACCCTCAGGAAGATAAGAGCTACTCTGGGTGGGCACAAGGAAAGGCAGTCTGTTGTGAAGAGGTTTTTAGAATGTGGGTCAATAAGCATTTATTAGACACTAACCTTGGGCCAGAAAATGTTCAAGTGTCTACTTTAAGACTTTAATCTGTCAATCTGCACATTAATAATTTGGGAATTTATTTGGTTAAGAGAACTTTTGGGGAGCTAAAGTTCTTTTCTTATATTGTCAAATACAGGTCCAATTGTTTTCCTTTAATGGACTCACCCCAGGCAGAATGGCTTCCTGCACGAATCCAGACTGAAATCTGGGAGAAATCAAAGGATTCAATCATCTGGGATGCTGTTCCAGGATTCTGGGGAGGGGACTGGAGAATCTGTCTAAGTAGGGTTTATAGGGAAAGGAAAAAAGCAATGTCTCTTCTTTGAAACCAGGAAAGCGAGGGGTAAATTTCTCCTTTGGGACATCCTCCATAAGGGCCCAAGTTTGGGATCTAAATGTGAACCTTAGAGAGATCAAAGAAAAGTTATCTAGTTGTGTGGGCATGAGGCAAAAATTCTTGCTATTTCCAAAGGACTGAATCATTTAGTTCTTTTTCTCCGGATGAAACACTCTTCTAGTCTGTTCTGTAGTATGAAACAGGGAGATTTGGTGTGTATAGCATTCTGTAAAACTGATTAAGAAGAACTATCATAAACTTGTCCCTAGACAATCACTGGAGAAAAGCATCTGTACTGCCAGTTATTGGGAATGGTAATGGTTTTGGCGTTGGAAAGAGGTTAAGTTTTCAGAAAAAGTTCTATAGAGATTTTAAAATCCCTCTTAAGTACTTACTTTGTCTTCATCTCAGCTGTTATGAAGTGAACTATATCTGATTAGAGCAACAAGGGCAAAAACTGTTAAGCTTTCCTCAAGTGTGAATAACTGAAAAAAAGTATGTATGATCTTTCATAATATGCAGCTAAATTTTTAATGTAGAAAGATAAGTGTAATTATAAAATTGTACATAATCAGTTACTTCTTTTTAGAAACCAGGGTTAAAAGAAACCTGGATCTCTGCAATTACAATTGTTATTTTCTCATTAACTGTTGGAAGAGTTGCTTCCCTATATATTTACTTGTTTTTTACTTCTCTCCTCCTCACGCTGCCTAACGACCCCTTCCTGGCTTCTGATACAGTCTAATAAGTAAGTTCTCCATCAGAACTCATTAATTACTTCCATAACATAACAGCAACTCTAAACTCAGTTGTTTCTTCATTTCTTTGGTCTCCTGTGTGGTCTTATCTGCTATCTGCTAAACCTTTGCAGAGACCCTAATCTATTTTAAAAAATGATTCAAATAATTCAACAGTACCTCTCCCCAATGCTGCAAATCACAAAGAACTCTATCCCTTTGGGGAAAGACTTAGTTTCCTAAAGATCTAGAACCTTTTCTTTCTGATTTTTTTTTGGTAAGGCAATGGGGTTAAGTGATTTGCCCAAAGTCACATAAAATAGCTAATTATTAAGTGTCTAAAGCCAGATTTGATCTTAGGTCCTCCTGACTCCAGGACTAGTGCTCGATCTACTTTGTTACCTAGCTGTCCTTCTTTCTGATATTTTTGCAATCATTAATAAAACAAAACACGGATAAAACAGGTCTCTTCATTTCTCTCAGAGTGAACACTATTGTTCCTGGGCTTTTTATCTGTCATCTCAAAAAACTTTGAAAAAGCATCAAAGAAAATATTGTAATGTTTCACATGTCCCATTCTTTCTCAGACATCATCAAAGAAACTGTCCTTTATTTGGGAAAGTTGAATAATAAATTAGGAATGGTTCTGTGAAATGTAGTTAATGACTTCTAAGTCAAAAATGATGGGGAAGGGATTGAAGAACTGTGTACCAAAAAAGAAAGGTTGAAGGAAATAAATAGGGATTATTTTAAAGGTGCTCAAATATTTAAGGAGTCTATATTGTCGGAATAGAAAAGGCAAATAGTTCAAGAGAAAGGATTTTTGGCTAAATATTAGAAGAAATTTTTTTTTAACAGTCAACTAAGAGTAGAATGGGTTGCTTTGTTGGAAAGCAAGATTCATGACACTGCAGGCAATTTCCAGGGATGCTATGGCAGAAGGGACTGCCACACATTGTGGGAAGTTCCATTAAAATATAATTTTTAAAACATTTCTTTAGTATAGGGAACTCCTTTTGATGAAAAAAATCTTGTGATAATGCAGGTTAAGACTTTTTCTTCAATTTCTAGTTTTGGGGAATTGTCTAGGGCACTAAGCACAAACAGTTTATTGGAGAAGCAAGCTTTGAATCCAGGCCTTCCTAACTGAAAGGTTGGATCTCTATGAGCTAGACTATCTAAATTTAATTTTTGTGATTCTAAAAGTCATTTTTCTATAATAATGTGACCTCTCTCTAGATTGCAAAGGTTGGATAAATATTTTTAAGAAAACGTAAAAACATTGAAATGATCCCAGGAGACCAGAGAGTCTTGATAAGTTTTCTATCTTTTAATTATATTTGCAAGAAGTTTTATTTAGTGTACATTAATAGTGGACAAAGGGCCTTGTTTTTCTATATCCAATCTTGTCAGAGCATAATCTGGTACTGCCATGTCAAAAAAAAAAAAAACCCAACACAGTACCCATCAGAAAGAAGCAGTTCACAAACCAAATAACCATACTCAATATCATGTAAGGTCTAGAGGCTTCTTCTAGTGAGAAGAGATCTTGAAATTTAATATTCCAAAAGAAGAAGACATAAGTATAATAACTTAACCCTGCTAAGCTGTGTGTAATCCTACAAGGAGAAAATGAACCTTTAATGAACTATAATACTTTTCAAGAATTTTTTTTCTTTTTTCTTTTTTTTAGGCTTTTGCAAGGCAATGGGGTTAAATGGCTTGCCTAAGGTCACACAGCTAGGTCATTATTAAACATCTGAGGTCGGATTTGAACTCAGGGACTTCTGACTCCAGGGCCGGTGCTCTATCCACTGCGCCAACTGGCTGCCCCAAGAATTTCTAATGCAAGGAGAAGGAACTTTAAAATGCTGACACAAAATTAAAAAAAAAATCAGAAAAGTAAATTTATTTGAACTGGAAAGGACTGTTTGATGATGAAGTACAAATGCTCCACTAAGGGGAGAAGAAACAATTGTCTTTTTAGAACTTTGTTGTCTTCAAAAGTTATTTATGGAGTTAAATAAGAAAAACAAGTCCTGGGAGGTGAATTGGTTCCATTTTCAGGGATTTAAGAATGGAAAGAGATGGAAGCTAAAAGGAATACACAAGTATTAAAAAAATAGAAAGGCATACTATTTGCTATTTCTCATAACTGATGTATATAAGAAAAGTATACAAACATGGAGAAAGAGTTGGGGGAAGCTGAAATATGAACTTAACTTTTAAGTGAACTAGGCAAGAAGTATATGAAACTAAACAGTGAAATAATCAGGGAGTATGGGAAGAGAAGGATAAAAAGAGGGACTATTATAAGGGAGGGTATAGCTATAAGAAAAACAAAATTTCTGTTCTTAAAGATAGGATTAAAGAGGAAGAAAAAAAGGATTTGAATCTAAGGAGGTACCTCAGATTATTTCTTAGATCATTGGGGAATGACTGAAAAAATTATATGTGAATGTAATGAAATATTTTTGAGTCATAAGAAAAAAAGATTCAAAGAATCTTGGGTGATATGAACAGATGCAATATGAAATGAGCAGAACCAGGAAAGTAATTTATATAAAGACAGAAGCTCTGTAAAGAAAAGCAATTTAAGAACTCTAATCAATGCAATGATCAGCCATGTTTCCAGAAGACTTGAGTTGAAGAAAAAAATGCGTGTATGTGAGTGATGTGTGATGTGTATATATCTGTATATATCTGTATACACACATATATGTGGTGATGAGACCCTGAATTAGTATAATAGTCATGTGAACAGAAAAAGAGAGGATAGATATGTGAGTTAGATTATACAAGTTTGGGGTGAAAAGGAGAGAACATTGTAAGTGAAAAAGAGATTGGGGTGAAAAGGAGAGAGTTCAAGATTGTAGATTTGGGTTACTGAAAGGATAGTAATAGCTGTAATAGAAGTAGAAAAGTTAGGAAGAGTGAAATTTTGGTGGAAAAAGTCTCTTTGGACATCTTGGGTTTGAGAACCAGGTCAAGAAATCTAAGTGGTAGAAAGTAATATGTGATCTCATTATTAGCTCTATGCAGGCAATTCCACATATATGTGTGGACATAGACATATGTATGCAAATATTTCTCTCTCTCTCTCTCTCTCTCTCTCTATATATATATATATATATATATATATATATATATATATATATATATGTATTTATGTGTGTGTGTGTGTGTGTGTAATAACCCTACGTTTAGTCTCAACTCTAGTCTTGTATTTCCAACTGTCTTTGAGCTGTCTCAAATTCAATATACCATAGGCAGCTTAAACTCAACATGTCTAAAATAGAGCTGCCCTCTTTCTAGTTTTTCTCTTATTGCCAAAGACACTCCAATAACAGGGGGTCACAAACTTGATGTCATCCTCTACTCCTCACACTACTTCTACATAGACAGTCTATTAACCAAATCTTGCCATTCTACTTTCACATCTCTTGCATATATCCCCTTTGCTCTCCTCAAATAGGTTCTATCTTGAAGTCACTACCTTCAGGTTCTCATCATCTCATACAGGACTGTTGCAGTAGTGATAGGGTTGGTCTCTCTGCCTCAAGTCTCTATTCCAATCCATCCTGCATGCAAATTCCAGAGTGACTCTTCTAAAGTGTGGGCCTAACCATGTTATCCCTTCCCTTAACCCCACTCGATAAACTCTATGGACCCCAGTTACCTATAGAATCAAATAGAAAATGTTCCTTTGGCATTTAAAATCCTTCACCATCTTGTGCTTCCTCACCTTTGCAGTATTCTTGCATATTACATCCCTCCCATATGTAGAGATGTACACTCCACAATCCAGCTATACTGACTTTCCTACTAGTCCACACTCCCTTCATTGACTTTCCCTTCTCCCTTGGCCTCCTGCTTCTTTCTAGACTCAGCTCAAGGATCATCTTCTGCCAGAAGCCTTTCTTTACCACTTCCACCCAGTGCCTTACCTTGTGGTTTACCTTCCATTTACACTGTATATATCTTATAGGAGCACAGCGATTTTTATATTATTTCTCCCATCAGAACATGAGCTTTTTGAGGAGAAAGACCATGTTTTTGCCTTTCTCTGTTTCCCCCAGTGCTTACATAGTAACTGGTACATGATAAACCCTTAATGTTTACTGCTGACTGACAAACTATACATTTTTAAAATATTTGATTTATTCAATAAACATTTTTTTATTCCTGGAACCTCTATCTATTTCTTTCTTTTTGCTCTTTCAGAGATGTCATCAATTGCAATGGAATCAGATACCATCTCTATAAAGATTACTTTTAGATCTATCTATCCAATCCCAGACTTCTTCCTGAATTTTAGTCACATATTACTATCTGCCACTAGATTTCTCAACCTGGAGGACCACTGGAATGTTGTTTGGGTGAAGACTAGCAAGGTGGCCAGTGTAGCTGGACTGTAGAGCAATGTAAAGTGTAAGAATACTAGAAAGTTGAGAAGGCACCAGATGGTGAAGCATTTTAAATGCCAAACAGAGCATTTTCTATTCAATCCTTTAGGTTACTGGGGTTCCCTGGAGTTTATCGAGTGGGGTTGGGGGAAGGGATAACATGGTTAGGCCCACACTTTAGAAAAGTCACTCTGGAATTTGCATGCAGAATGGATTGGAATAGAGACTTGAAGCAGAGATTGCTATTGCAGTAGTCCTATATGAGATGATGAGAACCTGAAGGTAGTAACTTCAAGATAGAACCTATTTGAGGAGAGCAAAGGGGATATATACAAGAGATGCTGTGAAGGTAGAATGGCAAGATTTGGTTAACAAATTGTATATGTAGAGGTAGTGTGAGGAGTAGAGAATGTCATCAAGGTTGCGACCCTCTGTTATTGGAGTGTCTTTGACAATAAAAGAAAAACTAGAAAGAGGTCAGGGTTTAGGGAATCATGATTTCTATTTTAGACATGTTGAGTTTAAGCTACTTATGGTATATTGAATTTGAGACAGTTCAAAGAGAGTTGGAAATATAAGAATGGAATTCAGAGAAAAAGTAGGGCTATTATACATAGACCCCCCCCAACCAACATATATATATATATATATATATATATATATATATATATATATATATATATATATATGTGTGTGTGTATACTTCAGAAACATAGACATACATATGTGTTTGTATACACATATATGTGGAATTACTTGCATAGAGCTAATAATGAGATCACTAAGTGACAATATAGAGGAGAACCCAAAAAAAAGACTAAGATAGGGCCTTGAGGGAACCTCTGCTTAGTGGGAATGATGTGGGTGAAGATTCAACAAAGGAAACTGAGATGTCAAGGAAAGACTAGAAGAACCAAGAGACAGTAATGTCAGTCTGCTCAAAAGGGGGCAATGGATGTTGGAAGCTAGGCTGCATGAAGTCAGTAATTAAAGATTAGGAGAAATTTTGATGTGAAGAATCTTGACTCTCAAGAATTGAAAAATGTATCTTAGGAATTTTAAATTGAGATTTGTTGTCATCAAGATATAAGATTCTGAAGGATCCTCTAATCTCTAAAAATGTGAAAATCTATAAACCAAGAAGAGAATCCTCTTTTTTATTTTACATTTTGTCCACTTACAGACATGGGAATTTGGAGATAGTTCAGTGAAGAGCCAAAGTAGGGTCAGAAATTAGAATTTATGAAGAAAATTAAAGGAAATTAGCTATAAGAGAACATTGCAGAGTGACTGAATAACTGTCTTTACATATATGAAGGATTACAGTAGAAGGACTATTGAACAGTTTTTCATCACTACTCATGTTAGAATAAGAGGAAATGAACTTAAATTGTAGGTAGAAGGAATTTCAATTACATGTCAGATCAAGTTTTCAGAAATTACTAAAGTTATTACCAACTCAGCTTATGGAATCTTCTTTCCCAGAGGTCTTTAAAAGTAAGATAGATAGCCTTCTGTCCAGATGGTTGAGCTGTAGCCTGTCTGAAGATAGGGGAATGGACTACATGACCTTGAAAGGTTATTCCTTCCTTTTTTTGTGCATCTGCTGATTCCCTTAGGTCAGACAGTCAAAATGGAATAACCAAAGTGATGAAAGTTGTTTCCTTCTTTTCTAATTTTCTGGATTGTTTTTCCTGCCATTGGAATTGGAAGGGACATAGAGAAAAGAACACTGGGGGTTGACAGAGCACCTGTTCTTAGTACATACTTTTACTTTTCCCCGAGGAAGGTTCTCATTTCTATCTTTTTCTTCCCCTGAAGCAAGTTGGTTGTCTTAAATGATACAACTTCTACTTCATGTTTTATCTTGAGAAAGGGTTGTTTAAAGATACTAGGGATGATAATTATCTAGAAGGAATTCATTCCTATTGGGATGGTATTTGTTGATGTCTACTCATATGAGGAAAAGGAAATTGGCATTTGGATTATTAATAAAGTGGGGTTGATTTTCTCTTAGAGATGAGAGTTGCTTTGAATAAATACATATTAGATGATTAATGTAGGATTATACAAATTAGGGAAAAGGACTTTTCTGTAGCTCTTTTCCCAACAAGTGATCTGTTGAGAGAGGCCAAGGAAGAAGAGTGACTCTGGGCAACCAGAAATTTAGATAAGGAAAGACTCTCTGAGAGTGTTTGGCTTTTCATTTCCTAACAATTTCATGTGCTGTCTTAGTGTGGCAAAATAAGGCTGCAACAAAGTTAACTACACCTAATGCTGGCTTTTAGGGGCAAATATCTGGGGTCAAGTAATATTAGTAGAGGCAGCCCAACAGAGTCTAAATTATACCAAATCTGGAGGTTGAGAATCTGAGATTAAATCTTGTTACTACTCCTTACAAGTTACATGATCTTGAGAAAGCATTTAAAATCTGTGAACTATGGATTAGTGATCTGTAAAATGAAGGACTAGATCAGATGAATGGTCACTAAATTGTCTATCTAGCTCTCCTTAGGTGAATGGAGAAATAGACTATCTCTTATCACGAAATTTAGCTTCTTATTGGCAAAGAATCTCTTTGATAGCACTGTTGGCAGATAATCATTCCATTTCTATTTCTTCTGAAAGTCTTCTTTGTTATTGGGGTGAATTCTGCTTCTCTAAATCCTTTACTTCTAGCCTAGTCCTTTTCTATGTATGAGCCCTCCATATCTCCAAAGTAAGCTAGTATTTCTCTCCTTAGCTGACTGTTTCTTAGCTAAACAAATCTAATTCTCTCAGTGGTTCTTCACAGGACATGATTTCCAGACTTTTCCACCATCTTGGCCAATGTCTTCTGGACAAGTTCCAGTTTATCATAGCACTGTTGCTTTGCTTCCTTTAGAAAACTGAGTCCTCAGATTAATTGAATTTTCATAATCAAAATTTTTCTTGAAAGTTGAATCGTTTTCTGTAGTTTGGGGAAGTGGGTCTTGTGATGGTATCCCTTTGTCTTGAGAGATCTATTCTCTCGATGGTTCAGCCAGTGTAATGTTTTGGGGTGAAAATTATTATAAACCTGGACAGCTATTCCTTAGCTTAGCAGGTGCAAGTTTGCTTATTATATGAAACCTAGTATACCTTAAAGTCAAAACCCCAGAGAGTCTTAAAGATCTCCAGATTTCATTTCATGAATCCCAATATTCTGTTAGAACTCTGTGGAGTTCCCAAGTTCTTCTCTGTATTTTCAGTGAAAGAACACCAGTATCTCCTTAATTTTTAGGTCATAGCATGAAATGACCAATTTTATAGCTGTAGAAAAGAAAGGCTAGTAGTAATTTCGGGGCAATTTACTTACCATCTATATATTCTGTTCCTGATGTCTCAATGGGTGTTAATACTGACCATGCTTCGGTCTTCTTCATAGGGCCCTTGACTCCCTGTTTATAGCTAAGGGCTGTAAGGGTTCACATGGCTCACAAAATGAATACAACAGAATCTGGCCCCAGAAGGTACATAAAAGAGTGAGAGACACACCACAGGACTGAAATAATTTCCTAGCCTTTTCTTTCAAATTTCCTTTTGTTCTACTATGCCCAGGTCCACACCCTTCTTGTGAAACTTCTCATCACAGGATGACCCATTTTTCTTGTTTAGGTCTTACTGAGCAGGCTTAGTTTGCTAGGTGATAGGCATTTCTGTGATATGATCTCTTCCTGGGCCCTGACATTCTTGATTAGCATGACATAAACTTGAATAAAAGACTATTAAGAAGTCAACTTGTCCAGTCATTTCATTTTATAGATCAGTAAATTGAGGGCCAGGAACCCAAAATCACACAGTTAACTGATGACATATGTGGGACAAGAAACTAGGTCTTCTGATTCCCAATTTAGTGTTGTTTCTACTATATCATACATACATATCATACAATTAACAACAGAGGGTATTGCCAAGTATATCTTTATGGAAAAGAAATCTTTTCCTGTACCTCTTTCATTTTTTAAGGTTTTGCAAGGCAATGGGTTAAGTGACTTGCCCAAGGTCACACAACTAGGTAATTAGTGTCTGAGGCTAGATTCGAACTCAGGTCCCCTGACTCCAGGGCTGGTGCTCTAATCACTGTGCTACCTAGCTGCCCCCTCTATTTGAAATTTTTAAGTAAACTTGTTACTATGACAGTTTGGGAAGCAGAAGAAGGAGTTACCAAAATTGCTGATTTAAGAAGTTAACAGGATGCATTTTAGCTACTAGAAAACTATAGGTAAAATTAGACAACTTTCACAAAGCAAACTGGGTTGGTTTTCCTCAGGCTGAACAGGCCACTGCTGGTTTTCCCAAATGAGTTCATACCTTCTTTAGTCTTTCCTGGGATCTCTTTAAAATTTCTGAAGCGTTTCCCCCCTGCCCTTAACAGCCCTGGAAACGAGATGGCAAAATTATTCCTATCCCTATTTTACAAATAAAGAAAGTAGAGAGAGAGACCCAACTGGCCTCTCTAATGAGGACTCAAACCTGCATCTTCTGACTCTGCAATCCATGTTCTTTCCATGGTACCATTGGATTTTCACAAGTGACTTTGTCTTTTAGATATTGAATCTCACTGGTAAGTCTACTTTTAGGGTTAGTTTTGTTTTGGGATAGTGGTAGAGATCAGGGCTAAAATGTCAATCCTACTACAATGCTGGGTCCTTACTCAAAAGGACTGCTATAGGATTGTGTTGGTGGGAGGGCATCACATTAAATGACAGTGCAAAGGAAACTAGTTATGGACTTCTAGTCCTATAAAGGCCAGCAATGACTTGTCAGAGGCTTCCAGTAATATCAAAATAAGGCTCTTGACACTAATGCACTATTGAAGGAGTTGTAAATTGATCCAACCATTTTGGAGAGCAGTTTGGAACTATGCCCATAAAGTTGTGTATATGTCATAAAGTTGTGTATAATATCCTTTGATCCAGATCATAGGTCTGTATCCCAAAGAAAGCCTGTCCTGAGAAAAGGTCCACATGTAAAAAAATATTTAAAGCAGCTTTTTCATAGTGGTAAAGAATTGGAAATTGAGGGGATACCCATTGATTGAGCAATGACTGAAAAAATTGTGGTACATGAATTTGATGGAATACCATTGTTCCATTTGAAATCATGAGAAGGCAAATTGTAGAAAAACCTGGAAAGACTCGCATGAACTGATGCTGAGTGAACTGAGCAGAACCAGAAGAACGATGTACACACTAACAGCCCCACTGTATAATGAATTACTATGACAGTCTTAGCTCTTTTTTTTAGGTTTTTTTTGCAAGGCAAATGGGGTTAAGTGGCTTGCCCAAGGCCACACAGCTAGGTAATTATTAAGTGTCTGCCAGGGCTGGTGCTTTATCCATTACGCCACCTAGCTGCCCCTTTAGCTCTTCTTAATAGAATCATCAGAGACAATTCTAAAAGATTTGTGATGGAAAAATCTATATTTTCTTTCACATGTAATTGTAAATAAAATTTTAATTAAAAAATGAGGCTCTTGGACTGGATGAAAGCAAGTAGGTTTGGCAGAGCAGAAACAGTATTGGCAATAATTAATAACACCCGGGATGGCCAAAAGAAGAGGATATAGATGAATGCTAGGCAGGCAGAGAGTGAACCAGGATGTTATCATCATCATCTAGCTTTGTGTGGTTTTTAGATTACAAAGTTATTTCACATTTATGACCACATTTGATTCTTACGATAATCCTGTGAAGGAGGTTGAGCAGTTTGTTGTCTCCATTTCAGAAATGAGGCTAATGAGACCAGGGATTATGAGTCACTGAACATGACATAGTCAGAAGATATTGGAGTTAGACACAGATTTTCTGGGTCCCCTAACTATTTCTTTCTGAGTTCTTTCCAGTATAGCATACTAACTTTTCAGTAATTATTTTGTAACTTAAGTACCCCTTATGGTGCCTGGTAAACAGTAAGTACTTCAAAAATAATCATTGTGATTGATAGGAAAGAAGAGGAAAGGAGCATTTAGTACCCTGAAATATGCTTGAGTGTTGTACATATGATTGAGAAGACAGAAGAATAGAATACATGAAAGTATAACCAACAGACAAATGGTCAGAAGAGAATGGACATTACATTAAGACCAAGTCTGACCCAATGGGGGCAAAGTTGTCTTGGTAAGCAGTTTCCATAAGTCAATCCTTTTTTATGCAGTTGGAAACCAAATGCCAGCTCCCATTGAACAATTACTGCACAAATGTTTGTGGGCAGTTGTGGGTGTGCAAACCACCTGCTCCAAGTTTACAGCTTTGTTAAACTTGGTAAACATTAGGAATGGAATGGAAACGCCTCTCCGGTCTGTGCAGGGCCTGTGCTCCTTCCTTTTGAGGCCTTATTCTTTAGATGCTTCGATTTCCCCATGGCCAGGCCTCCCATCTCTCCAGCCGGGGTGCTTTCTGCTGGTAGAGGCCAAGAGCTGCCAAAGCTCTATGTCGGAAGTTTAAGATTCTTTGGGGCTTGGTGTAGGATTAAGCCTTGCAGTAGCAGCACCATTTTCCTGAGCTATTTTAGAACACTTGAATTTCTTATGTACATGCTATGGGGATCAGGGCCACCTTCCACTAAAAAGAGTTCACTCACTTTGACTGGAGCCCGTCCTGCCCATAGGGCTGCAGGAGATACTGGTGAACAATCTTGTCCCTGAGTGTTCCCGCCAGTTTGATTTTCTTTCTTGATCGATGCAGGTTGATAATGTATAGTGTAATGGACCCACGGACGTAGTTATGGCTAGGATCCAGGAAGACAGAAGGGAGAAGATTAAAACACAGATGTCATTGAGGTGCTCCCCACTTTCCATGATGTAGAGACAGATTTCAAGAAAGCTAGAGACTTTTTTTAAAAATCAAAGAATTTTTTTTAAAACTTCAAACTGGGAAGAATACTGACTTGGGAATGTAATAACTTGGGTTCTAGCTATACTCTTATCATTAATCTTGGGCAAATAACATCAGCTCTCCTGGTTTCAGTGCCTACTTCTAGAGCATTAAGGAATTGATTTAGATTTTTTTTAGGATTTCATTTAATATTTTATGATGCTAAGAAGTTGCAGAGTAAAGTGTCAGACTACTTATGGTCCTTGACTACAGGATACTTTTCGAGACAAAAAGGGTTTATCTTTTTTGCTGACTCCAGAAACTTGCTTCTTTCCCCCACTTCCTTACTTATTACTATTTGTTACTATTTTAAATTACTATTGCAATACACTATACTATTCCATTACACTATACATATATTACTAGACTTCACTCATCAGCTTATCTTCAACTGATTTTTATTCTTAAAATTGCCCTCCATAATCTCACAGTTTGTTTCTACAGGAAAAAGAAAGCAAACAAAAAACTTAAATCTCATAAAAGCCTTTTGATTTTTGTTTTTCCTAAACACTTTCTTTGTCAATTAAGTCACCCTACTGATCTGAGAGGGAATGGTGGAGATTCATTCTGTCTGCTTTTCTATATCAAAGAGACTTCTATCAAGTTGTGAACTGCTCAAGTGAAGAACCCCATTTTTATTTAAATTATTCAGAGCTCCTCAACACAGTGCTTCCACCTATCATCTAAAGGCTAGATAAAAGACCACAATATTAATGTTTGGATAAAGTATTTTAGCAGATGTCTTTCCATTGACTTATCTGGATTATTGCACACTGTTACATGACTTAGGGAATCTTTCTCTCTTGAATCATGGATGATAAAAAATGTATTGTGGGCCATATACAAATCATATACATGATTTTATGTAAAGCATTTAACTTATCCTCATCTAACATAAAGAACAAGGTACATGAAAGTTAATTTAGTAACAAAATCAATTTAAAAAGTAATTTCGTAAAAAGTAAATTCTGTATTGTGGCCAATTAAAGAAAAGGGACCAAAAAGGAGAGAGATTTGCAAGGAAAGGAAAAAGATGAAAAAAGAAGAATAGTAATAGAGAGTAGCAAGAGACTTGGGGAAGGAAAGGGAAGATATATGAGAGAGGGAAGAAATCTTGAGAGTAGTGTTAAGGGATTTGGAATCCTAGAAGCACTGTATTTCTATACATAAGAGACATAGAACTTGGGCTGATACTACCATGACAGGATAGTAAACACTTTTTTTGGGGGGGTGAGATATACTTTTTTATTGGGGTTAATAAAGTGAATAGAAATTGGTAAACAAGTTGATGAACAACTCGAAAGCACAAAACCACAATTTTCCACAAGAATGGGCCGAAGTGAAAGCTCCAAAGGGGAAAGAGCAAGGACAACTATATCCCCAAGTACTCAGTAAACTCTCTTAAAAAATACACGTTGTTGGAGCTGTTGAAGGAATATGGATGGCATAGGGAAGGCAACTGATATTACTAAAAGGTAATTTCAGCATTACACAAGACATTTTAGAAATCTTATTTTACTGATAAGGAAACTTGAAGTCCAAAGAAGAAAAATGACTTTTTTGAGAAGTGAACTTTGTTGTTGTTGTTGAATTGTTATGTCAGACTCTTTGAAACCCTATTTGGAATTTCCTTAGCAAAGTGGTTGGTAATTTCCTTCTCTAGCTCATTTTTCAGATGAGGAAACTGAGGCAAACAGGGTTAAGTGACTTGCCCAGGGTCACAAAGCTAATATATAAGGTCAGATTTGAATTCAGGAAAATGAGCCTTCCTGACCGCAAATCTGGCATTCAGAGCACTATGGTGCTGTCTAGCTGCCCCCAGACAGAAACCGTGTACTCAGATGGAAAAGTAGCTGCACCCAGACAGAACTGAGATTTGAAACCATGTTCTCTGATGCCAACCTAGCTGCACCCAGACAACTGAGATTTGAAACTGTGTGCTCTGTTGCCAACCTAGCTGCCCCCAGACAGAAATGAGACTTGAAACCATGTACTCTGATGCCAAGCTCAATGTTTTTTCTAATATAATACATCTTATGACCAGTAGTGCTATCTTCTTCACACAAGAAAAAACAGTGCATTCTTGGATCATGGATGGAGAACTATTAGGAAATTTGAGATCATCCATTTTAATCCCCCTGGTTCTCCAGATGAATAAACCTCAACTTAGAGGGGCCACATCATGGGGGCAATAAATAGCAGAGCAAAGGATTTGAATCTGGCTCCTCTGATTCCAAATCCCTAACTCTTCCTACTGCACCATTACTAGATGTAGAGAAGGCTTGGTTTAGATGAATGCCAAGACTGGGGATTCCATTTAGTTATGGTAAAAAAGAAACTTAGCATGTGAGCAAAAGAAGGAAATATTGGATCAGTGGATACCCTTTTAAGCCAAGACTAGAGTAATTCTCTTTTTTGATTGTCACCAGACTCCTCTTTCACATTTTAGTAGAGAAGGAGAAAGTGATTTGATTGCATTTACTAGTTATCCCCTATGGAAATGGAACAGAATGAGTCCAAAGGGGAATGGTGGGATCAGAGGAAGTGGTGGGTGGGAGGGAAACCTGAAGTCACTGCACAGTAATAGGGAAATCTGCCTTGTCAAGCTGCTTGGCAGGTTTCCTATTCCTTTCCCATAAGTTTTCTCTGGAGGCTAAGCCCTTGCAGAAAGCCGGTCCAGGTGGCAATGTATAGAACATGTTTCACAGTCTGTACCTTAGACAGAAAGGACTGGTATTCAAAGTTGGCCCATCTACCCATCTCCTTGAATTTTTTTTTGCCAGCAGTTAGGAAAAAGTTCTGAGGGTACTATAAGAGTTGACTGCCTAGCTTCCAAGGCATCTTCATGGTTTTGTGAACGTGTCCCAAGTAAACAATGTAGAGAAACAGATTTCCCCAGAATATTTGTTCTCTGAACCCCGAAATAAATCTTTGAAGGACTATTGTTCTTCTAGGGGATGGAGCTAGTTGGTCTCCCCTTGACCTTTTGTCCTCTTATTTTTAAAATCATCTGCTGATCCTTAATTATTTTAGCTAATAAAACTTCCTGGGAGAAGTGGTCTGTGTTGAATTTCCTCCGCCTCTGCCTCATTCACGGTGGGACATTTTCACCAGAAGAGAATCTCAATATCTGGAGTTCATCTTGTCTGGCCACTCTTTCCCTGCCTGACGTTTCCCCTGTGTTGCCATGGGTGGGAGTGGGAATTGAGGCCACGGATGGAAGACTGGGATTGAAATATCCTGTGTAGAGGAGGTGGAGGACATCAGGTGGGATAAAGCACCAGATGACCTCCAGATACCAAACAGTCTTTGTGCAAAGGCCTCCCACCAGGCTGCAAAGACTGGGAGGGGGAAATGGAGGAAGGTGCTTGGGGAGCAATGGACAAGTCCATTGTTAGGTCAACCTCCCTGAAATCTAGGTTTGTCCATTGTCTCCAAGTGTATTTCAAACTTTTTTTGGTAAGAGTCAGGCCATGTTTTGCCAAACATTTTTTCCTCTTAATTTTGAAGCCCCTGTGTATTTTAAGGGAAATTTAATCCACATGTTTCTGATTCATTTACACTTAACTCATCAAAATATTGTTTTGTAAGAGGCATTTGATGTCCAAGAAGCCTCAGGAACCCTTTTTTATGAGGCTTTTTTTTCCTTCTGAGAAACAGGAAGTCATATTTTGCCAAGAATAAACGAACTTGAACCCCAAAAGATTTGAGTTTGCTTCAAATTCTACTAAGTTCCAGTCAATTCTGAACTTGGCTAAGCACCTTTTTTCCTCCCTAGAAATATACAGTATCTAAAAAAGATGGTTTGTACTCAGAGGTTTTCTAGTCAAAACTCGCTTGTTCCTGCCATAAGAGGAACTTGGGAGGGAACTGTCACCCTCCCAGATTTCTGGCTAATTTAACCAAATAGCAAGATGCAGAGAAGCACCTGTCTGGGTCAGGGCAGGACTCGAGTAAGTCAAAAGGAAGAAATTTTAAATAGCTCTAAGTTCAGCAATGGAACAAGAAAGATGCCTTCTTTACACAGGAAGTGTTCGCACATAGGTCAGATGTCCCTATGCCCAGGGGTCTGCAGAAGGGATTCAATTGGGAATTTAGATTAGATAATCTCTGTGGTCTCTTATAACCCTAATGAATACTTTTCTTTTCAAATGAAGATGACTGCAGATCTACTATCATGAAGTAGCTTCTTTTATGTGATTTGGCTAATATGGCTTATCGATGTTCAGGCCCTCTTAAGCCAAAGATTAAACACTTTGAATGTACAGGTACAGTCTCTACTCATGGAATTCAATTTAATTAGGTTTGGCTGAAATGTGGAGTACATAATTTGGATTAATATGAAATAAAGTTGAAATGTTATGTTAAGATTCATATTGTGGAGGGCATTAAATGCCCGGCCAATTTCTTTCCTTTTCTTTTTAAAAAAGACATTAGAGGTGCTGATGGTTAATAGAAGATTGACCCGGCCATATCTCTGCCGTAGAAAATTACCTTGGCAACTGTGTAGAGGATGGATTGCAGAAAGGAGAGACTGAAAGTAAGGAGACCATGTAGGAAGTTCTTATAATAGTCTAAGCAAAAGATAGTGAGGATCTGAAATAGGTTGTATGAGTAGAAGTAAAGTGCAGGAGATTCTGGGAAGTCTTCTGGCTGTAGAGTTTGTGTGTAAGTAAAGAATCAAGGATGATTCCAAGCTGGTGAATGGGCAGTTGGTCAAGCCTTTAACAGAACTGGGGAAGTTCGACAGAAAGGAATGCTAATTAGCTCCCATCAGGTGTCATCAGACCATACACAAAATAACTGAACTATTAGTTTTCTTGTGAATGTGTCTCCTTCAATGACAACGAAGAAGTCCTTTATAATTCTGGGGTAGGGGAAGGGGAAGATGTTCCTTAGAGTTTTTATTAAGATTGTGTGGACAATCTTGTTAAGGTAAGAGAAAAAATAAATATGTGGGGGGGTGTTGATATTTAAACATCACAGTGGCAGTTTCTGCAAAAAAAGGGTTTAGGTGGATGACTGGGGAAGTTGGATTTTTTATTTCTTAGGATAATAAAAATACAGCTTGTTTATCCAGAACCTGTTTCTAAAGAATTCTCAACATTCTTGGAAGAGTGTAAATGGAGAAATAAGATTTTTCCAATACTAGTGAAGGCAAGTGTTTATTTAACATTATAGAGTGTGGAAGTCCAACATGTGGCTCCTGGGACAGATTTAGTTTGACTTACTTCAGGTTATAGCAACTTTAGACTTCTAACCATCCCCTTTCACTTAATTAGCTAGAGCATATGCCCTGGTACGTCAGGAGCTCCTAGCTGTAGTTTTTCTATTATTACTGTCTACCTGACTGCAGCCAGGTGTCATGCTAGTTAGTAAATAGAAAAACCATCATGCAGCCCCACCCATATAGCTTTCTGACTAGATGGCCCACAAGGAAAGAGACCTGGACATCCTTGCCTTTGCTGATGGCAGCACCTAGGTCCTAGTTTAGGCTCTGGCACATCTTCATCCAGTGTGATCTTGGGTAGACCTGCTAGACCTCATCAGCATCTGTGTCCTAGGCCCATCACCTTCTGAAGCCCAGTGACTGAACTCATGAAGTGCAGAGGAGACTGAAGACACAGCTGCAGACTAACACTAGTTAACAATGACACTCCTTTACTAAGTGCTTATCGATTGCAAGGTCAGAACATCTGTGTAAGTGGACTTCCCCAAGCTTTCACTAAATAAAGATGCAAGCCCTATGCTTGGCTTGTAGGGCCCCTACTCTGGGTTCAACACTTTAAGCTCACTTTCAGCTTTTACACTCACACTGCCCTCTCATAAAGCAAATGTAGCACTCTCTTGCTCATACCTTTGCTCTCCTTCCCTATCTCTGTCCAATTGCCCTTTAAGGTCCAGTTTAAATACTACCTTCTTTTTTAATTCTTTTCCTGTTTCTCTAATTGGAAGGAACTTCTTTCTCATCTTATTTTACAGATTTATTGATCTATTTATTCATTATAGACATTCATTAATGCCATCTGCACTTATTATATTCTAATCATTCTATTTTATTTATATGTATATCTATCTTTTTTTCTTACAATTCCTTATATCCATCTCCTTGAGGACAGAAATTAAGTTGTATTTCTATCTTCAGAGTTTATCACATAGCAGATGCTTAAAAATGTTTTCTCCATGAGGGACAACTAGATGGTCCCGTGGCCCTGGGATCAGGAGACCTGAATTCAAATCCAGTCAGATACTTATTAGCTGTGTGAGCCTGGGGAAATCACTTAATTCCAATTGCCTCCAAAAATAAAATAAATATGTTTTTTGCATGTGAATTCAATAAACATTTATCACTGTGACTGCTATGTGCAAGTTACTGTGACAGAGAAATATAGAAGAGCACTGAATTTAGAACTAGAGGACATGGGTTCAAATTCTAACTCTGCCACTTTCTGTCTATGCCACCTAGTACAAGTCATTTTAATCTTCAAGCATCTCAGTTTCCTCATGAACAAAATAAGAAGCTTGGGCTACATCTCAAAACCTAAGGGCCTAATAAGGCAGTGAGATTAGGGGTCACTCTCATCTATAATGAAATTTTTTTTGGACTGATTAGATAATACCCCTTATACATGTATTCCTGTTTTCAAATGCATTGGATGCAGGTCAGGTTAATAAAATAAAACTCCCTTAAAGTCATTATTGACTCCTAAGTAGCGCCTTGTTATTGTTTATGGTTGTTATATGTTTAGTGTTACTGTTGTATGGTTTAATAATCAAACCATACTAATGCACAATTGCTACCAAGTGTGGGAGCTTTGAATTTTTTATGTAAAAAGGGATTCTTATACTTTATAAGGTTGAAAAGCACTAGATTAGATACCTTTCTATTCAATCTACTGAAAAGTTCTATAACCTAATTTCAAAGGATGAATGGATGAATGAATGAATGAAAGAATAAGTTTGGCTTAGGAGCTTAGAATGACTTGGAATGTGGTCATGCAGTAATGGGAGGGCACATAAAGACCCTAAGGTCTACCATCATGGATGAATTGTTCTTTTGGACACTTCTCAAGCCAGCCTATGCCAATGCAGGTCCATATACTTTCCTTAGCTGCTGCAACATTAGAAGGGAGTTTCAGAAGGTTGTTTTTGTGGAATGAATGGCCACAAAGTGTATTTCTAATGCATTTATCCATTAAGAGGAATATTAAACTAGAATGTGCTACCTTTCAAAGTTCAAATTTGCAAAGATTGTCCTTCATTTTCACTTTTTGCTAAATAAACTCTTTGATAATGAGAAAACCACAGACCAATTCAGGGCCAGGAACTTACAGTCTGACATAAATTATATCCCTAAAATCAATTTAATCTTTTTTTTTTACCAAGTTTCAACCCATTTTTTAGTTCACTACTGTGTTTGGTTCTCTCCTCTCCCCAGATAGGTGTTTTCACCCTTTTGTTCCACTTTGATTATATGAAATAATTAGTACTGTAAGCAGTGTCCTTTCCCATGGGGGCAGAAGAAACTGAAATTATTTTTTTCCTCTATGATTGTGGTTCTTCTTTTGGGTGGTTGGTTCTGGAGACAAGGAAAACAATGTTTCCTTATATAATAATCTGATAACAACAAACAAATGCCATAAAGTAGTTACTCCCTGGATAGGGCTTCCTGTTGAGCAAAAGGGGTGCTGAAAATCACCTGGCATTTGACCAAGCCCATGTTCTATTCATCCACAAAAGAGAATTGTGTCTACAGACAAGACAACTGGCCCCAGCCCCCTTTACTATGAGAGATTCTTTGAAAACTCTTATCATGAGAAATTAACTGGGCCAGGCTCTTCTATCATCAAGCAGGGGGATGAGGTGACTGTTGTAATATGACCAGGTAAGGTCCTTTGTACTATTCACTCCCATTGATCATCTTCTGATAACCCTAGTGCAATAGCTCTAGTTAGAGACTCTTTTTGACTCCTAACTTTTCATTATGCTCAGAGATGCTCTGTTTCCTTACTAAGAGAAGGGTTTTTCTTTCTCAGATATGTCTATTTTTCTCCAACTGGAAACTGATATTTCCTACCAAGATAGGCACTTTTTTCCCCAAGGAAATTTCACTGGAGGGTGGCTAGTGAGGATTGGTCTCCAATCTGTATAGGATCTAAAATTTATAATTGCAATACTCCTGTCTCACTTTTGTCCTCTTAAGATATAAGGTTAGATGTTTCATACTTTGCAGTTGATAAAGTATAGAGAAAGCGAGCTTAGGCAACTTCCAAATCTTTCTAAGAATAAATTCAGGGTGACTGAGAAGGTGGGTTTTCAATGGACTTGTTTTTAATCCCTGTGTTTTTAAACTTGTATTTTAGTAAGTCTGTTTTAATCCCTTTATCATTTAGCTATAGTGATTCTGTTAACATCTTTCAACACAGAAGTAGGTGGGCATAGCAGGAATCAATAAGCTCTGGTGATATTTCTACCAAAATGGCTCTGGTGTCAGATTCCGAGGGCTTTCTTGAAGCCACTAAAAGCACCCCTGAAATGGCCCCTGAGGGGTAGACTTACTTGTGGTGGCTTGTGCAGTGAGCATAAATGCGTAATTTATCCCGGATGACTCTGCCAGGTCGTGGCTTCCGCTGGAGGCCAGCAACATGCACGGCGAGAACTTTGGGTCCAATCAAGCGTTTATACAGGAGAGAGAGCCAGTAGTCCTAGAGGGCCAAATGGAAAAGAGGAGAGAATAAGAGCAGAAGATAGTGCAGTCAGGGACAGGCAGATAAACTGAGGTCCAATGATGGTCGGTTATTAGCTAGTCTTGTCATTTTTGTTGTTGTTGTTGTTCAGCTGTTTCAGTCATGTCTACCTCTTTGTGACCCCATTTGGGGTTTTCTAAAGATACTAGAGTGGTTTGCCATTTCCTTCTCCAGATCATTCATTGTCTTAAGTCACACAGCTGGCAAGTGTCTGAAGCTAGATATGAACTCAGGAAGATGAATCTTCCTGGCCCAGCACTCTATCTACTGTGTCAGCTGCCCTTGCACAGAGCAAGCTCTTCATAAAGAAATATTTGTTGAATGACTACCCAGTAACCTGAACATTCTCTTGATGACTGCTGACTAGGAGTTGGAAGGCGATGAGGAAAGTCTGCTCCTGTTGTAGGATCCCTACCCCCTGATTTTAAAAGTAACTGAGGATCTAGCCTTTCCACAATTTTCTCTATTTTTAGCTTGGGAGTATTGAATTTCTGTCACTTGTTAGCCATGGTGGCTACCACAGAGAAATCATCAACTTGACCTTATAACAGAGAGGCTCTAGGCACTGTACTCTAGCATACTGAAAATGAGATACTTTGATTAGCCCTGAAAAGACAAGCCCCCAAGATGTCATCTATATCTTTGGATTTCCAAGGGCTGACTGTTGAAGGCTATATATCTAGTATGTCGTAGGACTCAAGTTCAGGTCTTCTGAATGATATTTTACTTCAAACTCTATTTTTCTAATTGTTTATTCTGGATTGTTCATGATATAGAAATCTCTCATAGAGTATGTAGTTCATAAATAAATGGAAGGTGGATAGAGGTGTATATCCAGCAATGCCACTACTCAAAGAGATTACAAATAGGGAAAAAGATCCACATGCACAAAAATATTCATAGCAGCTCTTTTTGTAGTGGCAAAGAATTAGAAATGAGGGAATTCCCATCAATTGGGGAATGACTGAACAAATTGTAGTATATAAATATGATGGAGTATTATTGTTCTGTAAGAAATTATGAGTGTTCAGACCTGCATGAACTGATGCAGAGTGAAATGAGAAGAACCAGGGAACATTAATAGCAATGTTGTGTAATGATCAACTGTCTCAGCTGTTCAGATTCTGAAAGACTTGTGATAGAAAATGCCATTCACATCCAGAGACTGAACTATGGAGTTTGAATGTGGACCAAAGAATGCTATTTTCAATTTTTAAAATATGTTTTATGCTTTGTGTTTTTCCCCCCCCTCATGTTTTTTCCTATTGGTTCTCATTCTTCTTTTACAACATGATTAATATGGAAATATGTTTAACATAGTATAACCTATATCAGATTACTTGCTGTCAAGGGGCTGGGGGAAGAAAGGGAGGGAGGGAGAAAAATGTGGAACTCAAAATCTTACAAAAAAATGAATGCTGAAAAATATCTTTGCATGTAGTTAGAAAAATAAATAGATAAATTTATTAAAATTCTCAAATTATACTTTGGATTATCAGTTTTATTTCATATTACCCACTTGGTTTATTAATACTAATTTATCATAGGCCAGGGTAATTGAAATATAAGGTTGTTATTAATGCTAGGATTCAAATGGCACTCCTTGCTGTCACTTAAACTTTGGCAGGGGGTAGTAAGAGATAATGCCACTAGCAGGACAAGAGAAAAGGATTACTAAGTTTCTCCCCTGCTGATCTATATCTCTTCCAAACTATTCTATACATTGCTGCCCAATTAGTCACATACTTATTTTATCTAAATTTCCTCATTTGGAAAATAGAAAAAAATAATACCAGGCATACTCACAAAGTCGTCAATGGGGAAAACCCTTTGACAGTATTTATAAACATAATTTTTGTATCATTGTTATTATCATCATTATTCTCAAAGGACAGAGGAAGACCAAGGTGTACTGACTACCCAAGGTTATCCACTCTGTAGTAGCCATTTTGTTATGTACTTAGCAAAACAAATGCCAGTAGTAGAGAAAAAAGAAGCAAAATTAAAATCAAGTAGCTTTACTTTTTTACTCTTGTCAGTTAATATAATCTCTTCCACTATGAACAGAAGTCTTTTCTTTTCCTTGTTCCTTTTCTTTCCTCCACTGTAGTTTAAAACAACAACATTGACAACCTTTTGTGGTCAATCTTTTGAAGTTAAATTTTCCTTCTTTGTGTTAGTATCTCTAGTTCATTATTAACTAAACTAGACAGGGTGGCTAGAACCCTTGGATTTTATTGCTGGCTCCCTTCTTGTAATTTTTTTCTCCAATTATTGAACATCTCTGTTGCTCTTCATTTCTCTATGCTATAGCTGCTACTCTCTATTGCATTTAGCACCATAAGGGAGGGAAATCAATAGGAAATGAAATCTGGACCACAAGTGCTAGGTCAGGATGTTTAGACTTGGAACCACTGGAATTTTTCAAGCAGAGGACTGGTATAACACAATTGTGGATAAGAAGATTATGGTTGAATTGCTTCAGTGGTTACAATGTTCAGTCTGAAACCAAGCCCTGAATTCAATTCCAGTATCTGACATTTACTAACTTGGACTAGTCATTTTACTTCTTTCACATTAAAAAATTGAAAGAGAAGAAACTAGAGCCAGCAAGATATACTGGGATTAGCTTTGCACTAACCAATGTTTGATTTCTCCAGGTCCTATTTTTCTCATCTGTAAAACAAGGTATTTGGAAAGCATTATATCATTCTGGTTAATGTGGTCCAGGAATAACATTGTAGCCATAAAAATGTAGAGAAAAGAGAGAATCCAAGAAATATTTCAAAGTAAGAGTAGATAGGAGTTGGTGACAGATTGAATACATGAGATGAAGGAAAGGAGAAGTTGAAAACTCTCATATTTCTGTACAGGAGACTATGTACACTCCCCCTTTACTTCTTTGTATAAAAGTAAAACTTATGGTTCCAATTCTTAGATTTCTAGGAGGAAAAGAGAAAACAGACATGTATATGAGGTAGGTCCTTATCATATTGGTGTCACTGATCCAGAACATTACTCTTTGGAACAACAACCTTATAGGCTTCATTATTAGGACTTTCCTTGTATATATTTCCAAAATTTAAGGGATATAATTTAATCTATAATATACAAATTCAGCAGAGGTTCTAATGTTCATAATGGAAGTCATCAAGGAAATCTTTTCAACATTCAGCTGAGACTTCCACCAGCTTACCTAATTGCACAGTCTATTCATCCTCAGCCTTGGGCCCTACTCAATGTAATTGCTAAAACTAATTTTGTAGAAATATCACTTTAATCATATCATGCCTCTTCACAAAAATACAGATGCTTGCTACAGTGCCTACAACGAAGTTCAAATAATTGCCTAACTTTTAAGGACTTTTATAATCCTATGTCACTCAGTTCAACAAAAGTTTACTAAATGTAGTTACTATGTTGGTTGGTAGTCCTGTAAAAAAAGACAATGAACCACAACCACTTTCTTCAAGGAACTTCTAACTCACCTGGGGATAGAGGGAGGAGAAGGAACTGAACATGCACCCAAATTAGAAAGATAATTTACTATCTAGGTGATTTCTATCTCTCTGGTGCAGGTACTCCCTCTACTGGTGAAGATCACAATTCTCCCTGTCATCTTACCTTGTGAATTTTTAAGTCTTTTCATATAATTTCTATAAGGGATTTACCTAAAATACTGAGGAAATTACTCATTCTTTTAATATCCCATGGATACTAGCATAACATTAAGTATTTCCAAGAATTATGCAAAAAAGCAGTAAAATGAAAACTCAAAGGAGTCATTTGGTGAATATAGAAAAAGTATAGTTGAATTGACAAGATAATAAGATATAACCACACACAAAGCAAATATTTAATGAGTTAACTTTGGAGAAATATTAATATTTAGAACATTTTACTCATGATCCTGACCCACTCTCCCAACCAAATCTACTACCAGCAACAGTAAGATCAAGGAAATTTTCTGGTTTATTATTCTTAATTTGACTATAGGGATTCCTCCATGACAATCAATATCCAACTCTCACCCTCACTGACCTTGCAATAAACAGAAGACACTGAATCTTCCCCTAATACAAGAAGAAAAAGGAGAAGGGTGATAAAGTTACCAGGGTTAAAAAGGCAATACTCTGTGAGAACAGAGCCTGGGACCTAATGGAAAGAGGATTAGGAACATGGCTGGGATCTATCTTCTCTTCCACATAGTTTAGACGGGTCAGAAACCCAGTTTATCCAACCTTTAAATGACTCAAAACCAGGAAACTTGTATAATAATATAGCATTAAGACCCTGTGCGCTGGTGATTTAAGGTGGAGATGCCAAAGGGTGAGTGGTTGTGAATTTTTTTAAGCACTAAAACAACAAAATGTCAAGAGAGAAAGGCTAAATAAAAATCATAATAAATAGATAAGCTAAAAGATAATCCTAAAAGGAAGAATGAGTAGAACTTAGAGAAACCTGATCATGTAGTTCAACCCCTTCATTTTTATAAACCAAGACAATGAGCCAATGAGCCTTGGATCTACATATTTGGCTAACCAGAGTTCTTTTTTTAGGGGGTGGGGTGGGGCTTATTTACAGATTCTTGTCATATGTTTGAAGGTTATCAGATGATTGATCTGTGGAGAACACTAAGCTAATGATTACTATCACTAATAAAATATAAAAATAAGGTTTAGTTTGACTGTTGAGTCTCGATCTGTCTTAAGTTTTTCCTACCCTGGGTGTGGGTGGTAGTCTCTTCTACAATATGGAAATATAATAGAGCAGGATTTGTTTGGTTTTTTCAGCATTGCCAAATCCATCCATTCATTAACTGAACATCTAGAACATGAGTCTACTCTCTATTCCTTCTAAATAACTGAACAAGTTTCCAAGTTAGAACTCTGAAGAAAGCTCTGTGATATATTTTTGGAGATGCTTCCTTCTTGGTGTACCCTGACTTTCTTGTGCCCTTTGTTTATATATTGCCTTAAGCAAAAGGTTTTTCCCCATAACAGCCCTATGAATCTGATAGGCATTATTTTTTCTATTTAACAAATGAGGAAAATTAGGCTAAAATAAGTGAGATAAATGGCCCAGAAGATTTCAGTTAGAAGTCCAAATGGAGGTTAAGCATAATTGCTGTTCTATGAAAGGTCACCCATAATATGTGCTTTCCCTTAAGTGTCCTTCATACCTCAAGAAGAAAAATAGAATCAAGAACACTGACAAGGACAAACATTTAAAAAGACATGATCCATAGTTAATGAATTCAGATTGCATGAAATCCTTCCCTGAGGCTTCCTTGAACCGAATTCTATGAGTTTCTGTTCAGCATAACTAGCTCATTTTGAACCAGACTATTACATTTTTGGAAAATGTTGTTACTTGGTGTCATCATCATCTGATCTACAGGTAAATAGCAGCAAAGACCATAAGTTTCTTTATTGTTATTGTAATATTGTCTCAGAGACAAAGACAAATGGATATTAGACCTGGAAGGCCTTTAAAGCTCATCTAGTCCAACTTCCTCATTTTACAGATGAGGACACTGAGGTTCAGATAGGTTGATGATGGTGCCAATATCACATGATCTTTTGAACTAGAATTCAATCCTCCTGACTTTCAGTTCAGTCTTCTTTCCACAACATCATCTTCATATTTAATTTGAGAAGGCTGATGCATTAAACCAGTAATTGTTAGAGGTTAAAGCTGAGGACTTTATTGGACACAGGCAGAATTTGCTGCAAGACCTTGAGTTTTGTTCTAACAATATTTTTTTTTTTTTGTTGCTGAAAAGTATATTTAGGATGAAGTTTAACTGTTCAACGCCAAGTTCTTTTCCCTCCCACCCCCTTGCTCTCTGGGTTAAGCCTCTTGTGTAACTTCACAAATTCCCAAGTTTTTCTTTCATAAGCATAAATACAACTACAGTAGCCATCCTTTAGCTAAATATCTGACCCTGGAGACAGGAGAAGAAATTGAGTGTAACAACATCACTGAATTCTACCACTAGAAATGGAAATGTGCCAAAGTTAACATTCACAGGGAAGAACCCTACTGTTTTTACTTCCTCAGCAAAGGAGGGGTAGCAAGACAAGCCCAGAAAGAATTCTGAAATGATTATAGAATCACTACAAATTTTAATGGTATTCTTTTCAGTTGTTTGCCTTTTGCAGAGGGAATAAAGCACATCCATCTTATGAGTATAGAGTCCTGGAATAGGTCAGATGAATCACAATTGCCTCCTGGCTTGTCACCCTTCAGACTATCTCTCTTGCTGGTACTTGATGACTTACAGCTGCAGCTGAGGATTTGCTGGGTTGGGCAAATAGGTAAGAACAAGCAGGGAGTTTGAGGAGCATAAACCCTTCTCTTATTTTCGTCACTGATTGGTTTAAAAAATTCAGATTCTCTGTTTCCCTTCTTTAAGAGCTGTGCAAAGTATATAAAAGGAAAAATCCATTAGATAAGGAGGACAAGTTGATAGAGGAAGTTCCTGATTTTGAAGAAAATCTCAAATACATTGCCATAAACATAGTAAGCACTTAATAATATGTTGATTGATTCAAAGCCCAAGATTGCCGCAGCAAAACGTTAGCCTGGTAGAGTATAATACACTGGCAGTGAGGAAATGTGAATTGTCCCAGTTCTTCCAATAATAAATTCTGTAATCTCAGGGAAATCACTCCAGCTCTCTGTTTTTTTTTTTTCTTTTTCATTGATCAAGTACTTATCCTCAGAATGAGGATGCCTGGATTAGAGGACTTTTAAGATTCTTTAAAACTGAAAATTAGACATTGCTATTGCTATTCCATAAAAGTAGGAACATTCTTTCTCCTATCAATTATCCCCTAGCAGCACCCATTAATCATCTTATAATGGGCAGAGGAAGGAGGGAGTCAGATGGGAAAAGAACTTAGAGAAAGCAGAAAAGTGGAAAGACATATAGATATAGAAGCAAAGGGAGACTTGCCTACAGCAATGTACTGGGAAACATCAATTTCCAACAGTCTGGAATAGATTTGAGGTGGATCCTGACAGAAATGGTAGAAAGCTGGGTCCATCAGAGGAAAACGTAGCTTGAGAAAGTGGCGTGGGCCCTCAAGTCATCAGAGCAAGAAATAGGCTTGACTAGACAAAGCAGTGCACACAGATGTGGCTCGCATTTATGATTTAAATGCTTGTCTCTTTGAATAGAACTGGGCCATGGTCTTATATGCTCCTGTTACTTGGTCTTGTTTCCATTTCATATTTCTTTTTAAAGTCTAGGGTGGATGGTGAATTTTCTTCGTATTTACATTGGTCCTTTTAGTTGAAGTCCATTTTCCTTATTTAAATTTTCTCCCTTTATGTCTTCAGAATCTCAGTCTTGAGCATTTCTCCTACCACCCCTACAGGACTGATTTTCCCTGTAGCATTTTAGTCCATGGAATCCTGTTTTTTCCCTCTCAATCCTTTGAAATCTTCTTTCTCAAAATCTACTGCTTTGTTGTTTCCTGCTTTTACTGTGATGTGAAAAAGGCACTATATGGATGGATCATCATTCCTGCCAAGGAGAAACATGCAAGGATGAAGCAGTTATTTTGGAAATGGATTCTGGGAACACTCATTAATTCTTTTGTTATCTACTTTACCTTTTATTTCAAACATCTTGCTATGAAAGTGTCCTCTGGTTGGTCTGATAAAATAAACAGGAAGTAAGGTGAATTCAAGGAAGACTAGAACCTTAGTATGAATCCTTTTCAGAGCTGCTTTCCACCCTTGATGACCACCCAAATCACCTCTCTCTTATGTGTGGCTCCAAGAAGCTGCAGTATGCAGCTGTGCACAGCAACCAGATAATAGTAAATTGTTTGGACAAATGAGAACCAGGCTGAGGGTACTGAGGAAGTCTCAAACCCATCAGTGTTATGGGAGGGTATCTACCCAAGTGTGTGAAGTCTTCCACTGGTAGGGGGTGGATGAGAACAATTCGACTCAACAACCATGAAGGCAGCTGAAGTAGGCATTGTGGAGTGTTTAGAGAGCCATCACCAGTTGTCTTGACTCTGTCTTGCCCCTGGACAATAACAACTTTGGAAGAGAGTGAAATTGATGACTTTGTGCAATTCTACCTCACTTAAATCCATTTTATATATGAATGAAGGACATCACCCATACCACTTTATCATTCCTATCTCAACGTTCTTGTGGTGACAGGCAAGTGATGAAGCATTGGAAGCTCTAGACCAAAGTCATAGAGTTGCCTCCTCACTGAAAGCAGCAGTGGGATTGGCAGTCCTCTGGGTAACTGAGCAGCTTTTTTCTTATTTCTTTCATTCATTTATTTAATTATATATTCATTCATTCATTCATTTACTACAATAGTCTTATTGCAAAAGTAAATATAATCCCTTCTCCCCCTATAGAGATAGAGAAACCTCAGGAAAAAATGTATTTCATTCTGTATTTAGATACCATTAGCTCTGTCTCTGGGATGGATCACATTCTTTATCATAAGTCCATCAGAGAAGTTGTTTCATTTTGTCCCCCATAATTTCTATTGCTAGTTGTATTTATCTCTATCCTATTCTCCCCACCCACATTTATTCTATTATCTCTCTCCTTTCACCCTGTCTCTCATCAAAAATATGTTATATCTGACTACCCACTCCCACAATCTTCCCCTCTTCTCTCACCTGCACCCCACCCCAATCACCTTTCCTCTCCTTTTTTACTCTATGGTTAAGATAGATTTCTATACCCTTTTGAGTGTCTACATTATTTTTTCTCTGGGCCACTTCCAATGAGAATGAAGGCTCATTCATTCCCCCCTCACCTAACCCTTTCTATTCCATTGGAGAAGACTTTTTCTTGCCTCTTTTATGTGAAATATCTTAGCTCGTTTTACTTCTCCTTTCTCTTTATTGTGGTACATTCCTTTTTTGCCTATTAACTCTATCTTTATAATATATTATACCTTTATATACAGCTCCCTCCTGCGCCTTGTCCATATATGCTTCTTCTAACCACTCTAATAAATGAGAAGATTCATATGAGTTCATCAGTATCATCTTCTCCATGCAGCAATACAAGTAACTTAACATCATTAAATCTTTCATAATTTTCCCTCTTTGTCCACCCTTTATATCCTTCACCTGAGTCCTGTACTTGAAGACCAAACTTTCTGTTCAGCTCTGGTCATTTCAACAGGAAAGTTTGAAAGTCCCGCATTTCTTTAAATACTCTTTTTTTCCCTGAAAATATATATTCAGTTTTGCTAGGCAGTTGATTCTTGGTTGTAATCCAAACTCTTCTACCTTCTGGAACATCATATTTCAAACCCTACATGTAGATGCTGCTAAATCCTGTTTAATCCTGACTGTGACTTCACAATATTGGAATTGTTTCACTCTGGCTGCTTATAATATTTTCTCCTTGACTTGGGAATTCTGGATTTTGGCTATAATATTCCTGGTACTTTTTATTCTGGGATCTCTTTCAGGAGGAGATTGGTGGATGCCTTCAATTTCAATTTTACCCTCTGCTTCCAGAATATCAGGGCAATTTTCTTGGAGAATTTTTGAAAAGTGAAGTTCTAGGCTGTTTTCTTGGTCAGGACTTTCAGGTAGCACAATAACTTTTAAATTATCTTTCCTGAATCTGTTTTCCAGGTCAGTTGTTTATTCAATGAGATATTTCACATGTTCTTATAGTTTTTCATTCCTGTGGTTTTGTTATATTGTTTCTTGATTTCTCACAAAATCATCAACTTCTCTTACCTCCATTCTACATTTGAAGGAATTATTTTCTTCAGGGAACTTTATTATCTCCTTTTTCATCTGACCAATTATGCTTTTTTTTAAAGATTTTATTTATTTTGAGTTTTGCAAATTTCCCCCATTCTTGTTTTTATTAATTTATCCTTCAATTTTTAGAATTTCTAATTTGGTATATTGGGGGATTTTAATTTATTCTTTCTCTCATTTTTAGTTGCATATTTAGTTCATTGATTTCTTCTTTCTTTAATTTATTCATATAAGCATTTAAAGATATAATATATCCTGAGTGTATCCCATAGGTTTTTGTATGTTGTTTCATTATTGTCATTTTCTAGGAAAAGACAATTAATTCTTCCTATAATTTGTTGCTTGATACACTTATTTTTTAAAATAAGGCTATTTAGTGTCCAATTAGCTGAGTCTATATCTCTCTGGCCCAATAATCCATATGATTTTTATTGCATTATGATCTGAGAAAGATGTATTCACTATTTCTGCCTTTCTACAATTGATCATTAGGTTTTTATGCTGTAGTACATGGTCAATTTTTGTGTAAGTGCCATGTAGTGCAGAAAAAAGTATATTCCTTTCTATTCCCATTCAGTTTCCTCCATAAGTCTATCGTATCTAGGTTTTCTAACAATCTATTTACCTCCTTAACTTCCTTCTTATTTATTTTATAGTTAGATTTATCTAAATCTGAGAGTAGGAGGTTGAAGTCTCCCACTAGAAGAGTTTTGCTGTCTATGTCTTCCTGTATCTCTTTCAACTTTTCCTCTAAGAATTTGGATGCTATACCATTGGGTGCATACATTTTTAGTATTGAATTACTTTATTTTCTATGATATATTTTAGGAAGATATAGTTTCCTTCCTTATCTGTTTTAATAATATCTATTTTTGCAGTTGCTTTGTCTGGGATAAGGATCACTACCCCTGCCTTTTTCATTTCAGCTGAAGCAAAATATATTTTGCTCCAACCTTTTGTGTCTGTTCTATATTCTATATGTGCTTCAGATGAGTTTCTTGTGAGCAGCATATTGTAGGATTCTGTTTTTTAATCAACTTTGCTATTTGCTTACATTTTAAGGGAAGGTTCATCCCATTTACATTTGAAGTTATAATTACTAACTCTTTATTGCCCTCCATGCTATCTTCCTTCTGTTTGTATTTTCTCCCCTTTCCCCTTTTATCCATATTCCATCACCTTCAGTGTGTTTGTCATCTTATATCAACCTCCTCCACTTTATTTCCCCTTTCCCTTTTCCCCATCTTCCCTTCTTTCTATTAGTTCCCCCTTTTCTACCTCTCCCTTCCCTCTCCCCTTTTCCCTTTTAATACTTGAAAGATAAGATCAATTTCTTAACTGAGTCTGTGTAAGTTAACTTTAAGCCAAGTCTGATGAGATGAAGATTCAGGTTGTTCTCATGTTCTCATTGCCTCTCTTCTTCCCCTCTATTACAACAGGTCTTTTGTACCTCTTGATGTAATGAGATTTACCCCATTTAATTTCCTCCATCCTCCCATCTCCTTACTGTCCCCCTTTTAAGGAGGTATTGTTGTAAATCATTCTATCTGAGTCACAAAAAAGTTATGAGCATCCATCACTTCTGGCTAAGTATATTCTCTCTAATAGAGTTACAAGTCTCAAGAGTTATAAGAATCTTTCTCCCAAGTGGTTATATAGTCAGTTTTATCTTATTGTATAGCAGTTTTTTCTTTACCCTTTTTTTACCTTTTCATGTGTCTCTTGAGCCTCCTGTTTGATGTCCAAATTTTCTACTTAGCTCTGGTCTTTTCATCAGGAAATGCTGGAAGTCTCCCATTTTGTTAAATGTCCATCTTTTCCCCTGGAAGAGAAGGCTCAGGTTTGCTGGACAGCGGATTCTTGGCTACATTCCAAGCTCCCTTGCTCTTCAGAATATCTTATTCCAGGCCCTTTTATGGATCCCTTAATGTTGATGTGGCCAGGTCCTGCCTAATCCTTACTGTGACTCTTTGGTATTTAAATTGTTTCGTTCTGGCTGCTTCCTAGATTTTCTCTATTATCTGATAGTTCTGGAATTTTGTCACAGAATTCCTTGGTGTTTTCATTTTAGGATCTCTTTCCAGAGGGGATTGATGTATTCTTTTTTTTTAGGGTTTTTTTTTTTTTGCAAGACAAATGGGGTTAAGTGGCTTGCCCAAGGCCACACAGCTAGGTAATTATTAAGTGTTTGAGACCAGATTTGAACCCAGGTACTCCTGACTCCAGGGCTGGTGTTTTATCCTGTGCACCACCTAGCTGCCCTGATGTATTCTTTTTTTTTTGTTTGTCTTTTTGCAAGGTAAATGGGGTTAAGTGGCTTGCCCAAGGCCACACAGCTAGGTAATTATTAAGTGTCTGAGACTGGATTTGAACCCAGGTACTCCTGACTCCAAGGCCGGTGCTTTATCCACCCGATGTATTCTTTCAATAAGTATTTTGACCTCTGGTTCCATGATATCAGGGCAATTTTCCATGACTAAATCCTGTAATATTAAGTCCAACCTTTTTTTCTCTTCAGTGTTTTCAGGAAGGCCTGTAATTCTCAGGCTGTCCCTTCTTGATCTGTTCTTGAGGCCAGTGCTTTTGCTAAAGAGGTATTTTACATTTTCTTCTATTTTTTAATCTTTTGGTTTTGTTTAACAGAATCTTGTTGTCTCATGAATTCATTAGTTTCCACAGACTCCATTCTTTTTTTTTTTTTTTTTTAGTTTTTGCAAGGCAATGGGGTTAAGTGGCTTGCCCAAGGCCACACAGCTAGGTAGTTATTAAGTGTCTGAGGCTGGATTTGAGCTCAGGTATTCCTGACTCCAGGGCTGGGGCTCCATCCATTGTGCCACCTAGCCACCCCGTTCTTTTTTTTTAGAGAAGACTTTTCTTCATTTACCTTTTGCCATTCCTTTTCCAGTTGATCTATTCTATTTTTGAAGGAGTTTTCCATTTGCCCAAGTGTAGTTTTGAGAGAATGATTTTCTTTTTGAATCTGCCCAATTGAGAATTTGAGAGAATATTTTCTTTTTGCATTTGCCCAGTTGAAGATCTGAGAGAGTTATTCTCATTTTGTATTTGTACAATTGTATTTCCAAGGATTTGTTTTCTTGTTGCAGGGTATTAATTTTCTCTTGAGTTTCTTTCCCCAATTTTTCCAATTGATTTTTAAACTCCTTCCTGATTTCTTCAAGGAAGTCTTTCTTGAATGGAGACCAATTCATATTCTCCTCAGTAGTGCTAGATCTCTTTGAGTTAGAATCTATCTCTTCTAAGTATTTCTCCATGGGCCCCCCTTTTTGCTGGTCTTTCTTCATCTTTCTAGGATCTTGTGTTGGGGGGGTGGCTCTCAGAGGTTTGCTTTTGAAGATCCTAGAGACTTTGTTCACTTGGATTAGTAATTCCAAGGACTGGCTAGTAGGGAGCACTGGTTGCTTTCTATGAAGTGTTTGAGACCCTCAGCAGCAGGGTCTGATTTGACCTTGAACAATTTGCTGAGCCCTGGGGGAGGGAGTTAATCTCTTTCCATTGAGTGAACTCTGTTGCCCACACCTGGTCCTGAAGGGGTGGGGGCTTGTTTATTGTTTGTTCTAGGAAAAGGGCTCTGGTAAAAGTATGGAGCTCAGGTCCCTGGCCCAGCTGGTTGTTCTCCAGGTGTGTTATGAAACTCTCTGTCCTGGAACTCCCCCTCCTGTAGTTCTTCTCTGTCCCCACCCCCCACCCCACCCTGGCCAAGGATTCCATGGCTGAAGCTGTATCGTGTACCCGCCACTGACCCAAGGCTCTGTGGCTGAGGCTAGTCCTCTGGTTTCTCCCAGCTTCTCTCCCTGCAGTGACTCTCTGCTCTCGTCTCCCAGTTCACCCATAGTCTCCTGTGACAGACCTTGTTGGTAGGTGTTCTTCTCCTAGTTTCTCTTTCTAGATTTTGTCAATTGAATTTCTGTTAAGAGATGTCTTTCCAGTTATTTTTGAGGGAAAAGAGGAGCACTAACAGTGCCTGTCTTCTCTCTGCCAACTTGGCTGGAATTCCCAATTTTGCTTTTGAAGGCATTCATCTCATTGACCTTTTGGACTGATTTTTCCATTTGATCTGGTTTTTAAGATTTATTTTTCTCTAGTATTTCTTTTAAATCTCCTTCACCAAGTTGCTGACTTGGTTTTCATGATTTTTCTGCTTCACTCTCATTTCTATTCTCTATTTTCCCTCTACCTCCCTTACTTGTTTTTCAAAATCTTTTTCAAAATCTTCCATAGCCTGAGCCAAAATTATATTTTTTTCTTGGATTCTTTGGATGCACAAGCTTTGACTTTATCTTCTGAATGTGTATTTTGATCCTCTATGGGACCAGAATAATTTTCTGTGGGTAGATTCTTTTTCTTCTGTTGTTTCCCCAGCCTGTGACTTGATTTTAACTCTTTGTTGAGGTGGGGCTCTGCTCCCAGGGTAAAGGGACACTGTCCCAAGCTTTTGTGGGTTTTTGGAACACCCACCCCAGGGACTTCAATTCTTGCAAGGTCTTATGAGGCTCTGACTGCTCTCCTGGCAGTCATTCTGTGGATGACAACAAGCACTCCCCTCTCCCTGGAGCTGTGAGGAGGGTCCCGGCTCTGCTATGGCAGTCTGGGCCTCAGACTGCAATCTGGATCTGAGTATGGGCAAAGTAAAAGAGTTCTGACCCAGGGATAGCAGTGAGACTGCAACAGTCTCTCCAACCTCCTTTCTGTCCATGGACTGAATGCTCTGGATGCAGCTGTTGGGTGACTTCAAAGTTTCTGGAGCTGGGGTTGCTCAAAGTTCTATCCTGAACTGGATTCCATGCTCACTCTGGTGTGACAGACTTTTCCCACTGAACTTCCAAGTTGTCCTTGGAAGTTCTTGGGCTGAGAGGTCTGGAAACTGCCCCCACTGCCATGGATCCAAGTGCTCCTATGGACCCAGGTGTCCGGCCACGCTGTTCCTGGATGACTGAAGCTGGTTTGTTCTGGAGCTGCACTGTAGTATGGTGCCTTTCCTATGAATCTTCCAAGTTGTCTTGTGCCAGAAAATTGTTTCACTCAATCTTTCTGTGATTTCCACCACTCTAGAATTTGGTCAGTCATATATTTAAGGTATTTGGAGTGGTCTGGGGGAGAACTTCTGGAATTTCCTGCCTTCACTCTGTCATCTTGGCTCCGCCCTCTGAGCAGTCCTTTTGTGTGTGTGTGTGTGTGTGTGTGTGTGTGTGTGTGTGTGTGTGTGCGTTCTAAGGTTTTTGCAAGGCAAATGGGGTTAAGTGGCTTGCCCAAGGCCACACAGCTAGGTACTTATTAAGTGTCTGAGACCAGATTTGAACCCAGGTACTCCTGACTCTAAGGCTGGTGCTTTATCCACTACACCACCTAGCTGCCCTACTGAGCAGTCCTTTTAAGGATCACATTGCTCACCTCCTGGAAGGAGACTATAAAAGATGCCCTAAAAAACTATGTGCTTCCCCAACCCTGATTTGATTACCACAGCAGCAGGATATCACACCCTGTGGTTCAAACACAAAAAAATGTAGAAAAACTTCACAAAAGATTCCATCACTTCATGGAATGTGCACATACTTATAGACAACATAAAATCCAATAGAACTGAAAGACAAATAGCTCTTGTTGCAAGAGAACTCAGCAGACATCATATCCAAAAAGTTGCCCTGAGTGAAACAAGGCTGGAAAATAAAGCCAGGTTACTGCAGTTGGAGTTGGCTCCACATTTTTCTGGAGTGTCTGCAGTGAAAGGGAACACTGTGAAGCTGAGATAGGTTTTGCACTCACATCTAATCTATTCTGCAAGCTTGAATGGCTAAAAAGGAGTGAACAACAGGCTAGGGAAAATGAGATTGACACTTGATGGGAAATGGCATGCCACCATCATCAGTTCCTATGCTCCCATAATGACAATCTCTGATGCAGTCAAAGAAAAATTTTATGAAGACCTGGAGAACTTTATCATCAATGATAAAGACGAAAAAGCTTGTAATTCTTAGTGGCTCTAATGCCAGAGCAGGCATAGACTATCAGATGCAGTAGGGAGTCCTTAGGAGGAATGGAGTTAGAAACAGCAACAATTCCCAATTCAAGACTTGCACATCTCATGACCTTCTCATCATAAACACTGTCTTCCATTTACTTGAATGTAATAAATCTTCCTGGAACCATCATCATAGCAAACATTGGCATCTAATAGGCACTATGTGATTATAAGAAGAGGCAGACAGGGGTGTCTAGGTGGCGTAGTGGATAAAACACCAGCCTTGGAGTCAGGAGTACCTGGGCAGACAGGATATGATAGCAATAAAGGTGATGTGTTTGTAGAGTACTGGATTGACTGTCCTCTGCAAGCTAAATATTGACTCCACTTGAAGTTACTAAACCCACTGAGCTAAGCCTCTAGGGTTTTCAAATCCAAAAGTCTGTGAACCAAAAAAAAAAAAAGAAAGAATGGAATCTGTGGAAACTAATGGATTCATGAGACAACAAGAATCTGTTAAACAAAACAAAAAAAAAATAAAAAAACAGAAGAAAACGTAAAACAATTCATCAGCAAAACTACTGACCTAGAGAATAGATCAAGGAGAGACAACTTAAGAATCATTGGGCTTCCTGAACACATTGAAGTTAAAAAACTACTGGATCAATATTCCAGCATCTTTTGAAGGAAAATTGCCCTGATATCATGGAACCAGAAGGCAAAATAGTGATTGAACAAATACATCCATCACCTCCTGAAAGGTGATGAAAATGAAAACACCAAGGAATATTGTGGCCAAATTCTAGAACAATCAGATAAAAGAGAAAATCTAGGAAGCAGCCAGAAAGAAACAATTTAGATACTAAGGAACCATAGTAAGGATTACACAGGACCTGGTTGCATCAATATTAAGTGATTGAAGGGCCTGGAATGTGATATTCAGAAGAGCAAGGGAGCTTGGAATGTAGCCAAGAATTTACTATCCTGCAAAACTAAGCCTTCTCTTCCAGGGGAAAAGATGGGCATTTAACAAAATAAGAGACTTCCAACTTTTCCTGTTGAAAAGACCAGAGCTAAATAGAAACTTTGGACTTGAAACAGAAGATCCAAGAGACACGTGAAAAGGTAAAAAAGGGGGAAAAATGCTATTCAATAAGATGAAACTGGCTATGTCCCCATCTGGAAGAAAGATTCTCATAACTCTTGAGAATTGTAACTCTATTAGAGAAAATATACTTAGCAAGAAGTAATGGGCACTCATGACTTGTCCATGACTCAGAGTGGTTTAAAAACAATCACTCTTTAAAAAGAGGGGGACAGTAAAGAGATGGAAGGATGGAGGAGACTGAATGGAGTAAATCACATTACAGGAAGAGGCTCAAAGGACCTATTGCAATAGAGGGGAAGAAGAGAGGGGGTGAAAATTGCCTGAATCTTAGTCTTGTCAGATTTGGCTCAAATAAAGATTAACATACACACACTCAGTTAAGAAACTTACATTTCAAATATTAAAAGGGGAAAGGAAGTAGGGGGAGGAAAAGGAGAACTAACAGAAGGAAGGGATGTAAAAAGGGGCAAAGGGAAAGGGGAAAGATAGGGGAGTGGTGGATATAAAGGGCAAACATACTGAAGGAGGTAGTATTCTGAAGTAAAATACTGGGGAATATAAAGTGAAAAAATACAAACAGAGGGAAGATAACATGGAGGGCAAAAAAGAGTTAGCAATTATAACTTTGAATGTGAATGGGATGAACTCTTTCATAAAATATAAGTGAATAGCAGTGCGGATTAAAAACCAGAATCCTGCAATATGGTGCTTTTAAGAAACTCATCTGAAGCAGAAAGACACATATAGAATAAAAATAAAAGGTTGGAGCTTAATATATTTTACTCCAGCCAAAGTAAAAAAGGCAGAGGTAGAAATCCTTATCTCAAACAAAGCAGCTGCTAAAATAGATCTCATTAAAAGAGATAAGGAAGGAAACTATATCCTTTTAAAAGCTACCACAGACAATGAAGCAATTTCAATACTAAATATGTGTGCCCCGAGTGGTACAGCATCCAAATTCTTAGAGGAGAAGCTGAATGAGTTATAGGAAGACAAAAACAGCAAAACTCTACTGATGGGAGATTGCAATCTCCCTCTCTTAGATTTAGATAAATTTAACCATAAAAGAAACAATAAGGAAGTTAAGGAGGTAAATAGAATGTTAGAAAACCTAGACATGATAGATCTTTGGAGAAGACTTAATGGAGATGGAAAGGAATATACTTTCTTTTATGCTGTACATGGCACTTACACAAAAATTGACCATGTACTAGGGCATAAAACCCTTATAATCAAATGCAAAAAGGCAGAAATAGTGACTACTTTCTTCTCAGATCATAATGCAATAAGAATCATGTGCAACAATGGTCCATGGAGAGACAGACATAAAACTTATTGCAAATAAAATAACCTCATTTTAAAGAATGAGTGGCTCAAACAACAAATTATAGAGAAAATTAATGATTTCATCCTTGATAATGACAATAATGAGAAAACATACCAAAACTTATGGGATACAGCCAAGGCAGTTATCAGGGGATATATTATACCTTTAACTGCTCACATGAATAAAATAGAGAAAGAAGAAATCAATGAACTAAGCATGCAACTAAAAAAATTAGAGAAATATTAAATCAAAAACTCACAAGTAAATACCAAATTAGAAATTCTAAAAATTAAAGGAGAAATTAATAAAATTGAAAGCAAGAAAATTATTTAACTAATAAGTAAAACCAAGAGTTGGTTTTATGAAAAAAACAATAAAACTTATAAACCTTTGGTTAATTTGATAAAAAGAAGAAAAACCAATTACTAGTATCATAAATGCAAAAGGTGAACTCACCACCAATGAGAGGAAATTAAAATAATCAGAATTATTTTGGCCAACTGTATGCCAATAAATTTGATAATCTAAGTGAAATGGATGAATACTTATGAAAATATAAGTTGCCCAGGTTAAATGAAGAGGAAATTAAATATCTAAATAACCCTTTCTCAGAAAAAGAAATTCAACAAGTTATCATTGAAGTCCTTAAGAAAAACTCTCCAACACCAGATAGATTCACAAGTGAATTTATCAGGCATTTAAGGAACAATTGGTTTCAATTATAAATAAACTCTTTGGAAAAATAGGTGAAGATGGAACTCTGCCTAACTCCTTCCATGACATCATTATGGTGCTGATTGCTAAACCAGGAAGAGTAAAAAAAGAGAAAGAAAATTATAGACCAATTTCCCTAACGAATATGGATGCAAAAAAATCTTAAATAAAATCTTAGCAAAGCAATTACAGCAAGTTATCACCAGCATAAATAATATGACCAAACAGGATTTATCCCAGGAATGCAGGGTTGGTTCAATATTAGGAAAACTGTTAGTATATATCAATAACAATAAGGGGGCAGCTAGGTGGTGCAGTAGATAGAGCACAGTTCTGGAGTCAGGAGGACCTGAGTTCAAATATGGTCTAAGACACATAATAATGATTGCCTAGCTGTGTGACCTTGGGCAAGTCACTTAACCCATTCCTTTGCAACACCCCCCCCCAATATAACAAACCTAACAGAAATTGTATGATTATCCCAATAGATGCTGAAAAAGCCTTTGACAAAATATAATACCCATTCCTACTAAAAACACTAGTGAGCATAGGAATAAAGGGATTAGTCCTTAGAATGATTAGCAGTATCTATTTGAAACCATGAACAAACATATGCAATGGGGATAAGCTAGCGGCATTCCCAATAAGATCAGGGATGAAGCAAGGATGCCTACTATCACCACTTCTATTCAATTTTGTATTAGAAATGTTAGCTTCAGCAATAAGAAAAGAAAAAGAAATTGAAGGAATTCGAAATGGGAAGAAAGAAACAAAACTATCACTCTTTGCAGATGACATGATGGTATATCTAAGAGAATCCTAAAAAAATTATCTAAAAATTATTAGAAACAATTAGCAATTTTAGCAAAGTTGCAGGATATAAAATCAACCCTCATAAATCCTCAGCATGTCTATATATTAATATCAAGATATAGCAGCAAGAGCTAGAAAGAGAAATTCCATTTAAAATAACTTCAGAAAATGTAAAATACTTGAGAGTCTACCTGCCAAGGCAGACTCAAAACTCTATGAAGCAAATATAAAACACTTTTCACACAAATAAAATAATATTTAAATAACTGTGCAAATATCAACTGCTCATGAGTAGGCTGAGCTAATATAATAAAAATGAGAATTCTACCTAAATTAATCTACTTATTTAGTACCTTACCGATTGTAACTAAATTCATATGGAGAAATAAAAAGTCAAGAATATATAGGAATTTAATGAAAAAAGTACAAAAGAAGGTGTCTTAGCCTTACCAGATCTAAAATTATATTATAAAGCATCAGTCATCAAAACAGTCTGGTATTGGCAAAAAAACAGAGTGGTGGATCAGTGGAATAAATCAGGTGCAAAAGAGACAGCAGGAAATGATTATAATAATCTGATGTCTGATAAACGCAAAGAGTCTAGCTTCTGAGATAAGAACTCTCTCTTCAATAAAAACTGTTAGGAAAATTGGAAGATAGTAAGGTAGAAATGTGGATTAGACCAACATCTCATACCCTATACCAAGATAAGATTAAAATGGCTACAGGATTTAGATATAAAAGATAATATTATAAGCAAACTAGGAGATCAAGAAATTTACTTTTTAGATCTATGGAAAGGGAAACAGTTTGTGACCAAGGAAGAGATGGAAAACATCATTAAAACTGAATTAGATATATTGATTACATTAAACTAAAAAGCTTTTGCACAAACAAAACCACTGTAATGAAGATCAAAAGAAATGTAGTAAATTGGGAAACAATTTTTACAACTAGTGTTTCTGACAAAGGACTCATTTCTAAAATATATAGAGAACTGAGTCAAATTTATAAGAAAAAACAAGCCATTCTCCAGTTGACAAAAGGTCAAAGGATATGCAACAGCAATTTACAGATGAGGAAATCAAAACTATCTATCGTCATATGAAAAACTGCTCTAAATTAAAGCAGCTCTGAGGTATTATGTTATACCTCTCAGATTGGCCAATATGTCCAGAAAGGGCAATGTTTAATGTTGGAGGGGATGTAGGAAATCAGGGACACTAATGCATTATTGGTGGAGCTGTGAACTCATCCAACCTTTCTGGAGAGCAATCTGGAATTATGCCCAAAAGGCAATAAAAATGTGCATACCCTTTGACCCAGCAGTCCATACCCTGAAGAGATCATGCAAAAGTGTAAAAACATCACTTATACAAAAATATTCATAGCAACCCTGTTTGTGTTAGCAAAGATTTGGAAATCGAGTGAATGTCCATCCATTGGGGAATGGCTGAACAAATTGTGGTATATGTATGTTATGGAACACTATTGTTTTATTAGAAACAAAGAGGGATGAGATTTCAGAGAAGCCTGGAAAGATTTTCATGAACTGATGTTGAGAAAATTGAGCAGAACCAGAAGAACACTGTACACCCAGCAACATGGGGGTGATGATCAAGCTTAATGGACTTGCAATCAATGCAATAAGGGACAATTTTATAGAACCTTTGATAGAGAATACCATATGTATTCAGAGAAAGAACTGTGGAGTTTAAACAAAAACAGTCTTATGTACTAAATAATTTTGCTATCTCTAATATTTTATTTTCTCCTCAAGGATATGATTTCTCTCTCAACACATTCAATTTCAATCAATATATGTATATAGCATGGAAACCATGCAAAGATTATCAGACTACCTTCTGGGGGGGGGGGGAAGGGAGGGGGAGGAAAAAATTGAAAAATTCAAAACCTTACAGAAAATGATAGGTAGAAACTACTATTATATATAATTGGAAAAACAAAAATATTAATAAAATTTTAAAAAGCGTGATGTTTTGAGCCATGTTATGAAATGCCTTTGCTGAGATTAACACAGCATCAAGGTGACTAATTTTTTCAACTTGGAAAAGTTACAAGCCAAGACCAAAATGTAGGGAATGTTGTTGCATGATCTTCTGTTTGCAGATGATTGTATGCTCAATATAGCCTCTGAAGCTGAGATGCAACAAAGTATGGATTGATTCTCTGCTAGTTGGGCTAATTGTGGCTTAACAATTAACACTAAATATAGGTGCTCCATCATCCTGCACCATACCATACATATTTGGACCCATTGATTACAGGAAATGGAGAAGTTTTGAATACTGTGGACAAGTTCATTTATCTTGGCAGTGTCTTTTCCAGGGAGGTACACATTGACAGTGAGGTTGACACCCAATGCCAGAGCTAGCTCTGTATTTGGGAGGCTCAGAAAGAAGAGGTATTAGACTGATGACCAAAATCAAGGTCTACAGAGCTATGTGCCTATGAAACCTGGGCATTCTATTAGGGCCATGACAGGTAACTGAATTGCTTCCATTTAAATTGTCTTAGGAAGATTCTGAAGATCATCTGTAGGAGAAGATCCTAGACACTAAGGTCCTTTCTCTAGCTATACTGTGTAGCATTCCAATGTTACTACAGAGAGCACAACTATGATGGGTTGGCCATGTTGTTCAAATGCCAGGTGTATGCTAGCCCTATTCTATGTAGAGGGCAAGCACTCACAGAGGGAGTCAAAAAAGGAATACCATAAAGGTCTCTCTCTTAAAAACTTTGGAATTGATTATGAGACACTAGCACAGAGACACCCTAGCATAGCATGCCCTTATCAGAGAGGGTGTAGTGTTCTATGACCTAGGTAGAATGGAAACAGCTCAAAGTAAACATGAGATTTGTAAGTTGAGAGTAACTACTGAGCTATCATTTTGATCAGCCACAGTCAGACCCAATGTGACTCATCTCTAATATAGAGATGTCATTTTGATCTTCTTTGATAATAAAGGACAAGAACCAACCTCCATGATAGGGTTAATTAGTTGTTTTGCTGAATGCTAATCCAAAATGTATATTGAGTCTACATAACTCTATGAGGTCCCATGATTGAAGGGCCTGTGTTACATTAGTAAACTAATTTTTTTTTGCTTTTTGCAAGGCAATGGGGTTAAGTGACTTGCCAAAGGTCATACAACTAGGTAATTATTAAGTATATGGGGCTGGATTTGAACTCAAGTCCTTCTGACTTGAGGGCCTGTACTCTATCCACTGTGCCACCTAGCTGCCCCACATTAGTAAACTATTACATAAATTTTCCTGTTTCTTTCTGAATTCCTTTCTTAGGAACACAATTCTAAAACAGCCTAATCACTCTTCTGGAGTGGAGTGGTGGGAAAAGTTCAGTGTAGTCAGGGCCCAGAACAACAAGTGCTGCTGCAGTGGAATTTTGTGTAATGAGTTCTCAATCTCTGAATGAGCTGAGGCTACTGAAGGAGAGAGAAAAAAGGATGCACTGTCCTTGAATACAAGTCTGTTGACTTAATCGCCAAGCTGTCAGTGCTCTCTGAAAGACCCTGGGCAATGGAAGAGGTGTTGGAGACCAGAGTGGGCAAACCAGAGATCCATAAATTTGTTTCTGATTCCTGGGGAAATTCTAAGGTGGCTCCTTAAAGAGATAGTGGATGACTATATATAAAGGAAGGTAGTGATTATAAAAAAATCAGTAGGGATTTATTAGGAATAGTCTATGCCAGACAAATCTCATTCATTTTTGCCCCTGACAAGATTACTGAAATATGAGGGAAATGCTGTGGATACAGTTTACCTAATCATGATAAGTCTTTTGATAAAAAGATCTCATATTTGTGGGAAAATGGAGAAATATGAAAAAATTATCATATAATCAGTTGGCTTTGGATCTAGTCAATAGCTGGGTTCAAAGAATTGCTGCTGCTGCTGCTGTTTGTCCTTCATTTGTTTTGCAAGGCAATGGGGTTAAGTGACTTGTCTAAGGTCTCACAACTAGGCAATTATTAAGTGTCTGAGGCCAGATTTGAACTTAGGTGCTCCTGACTCCAGAGCCAGTGCTCTATCCACTGTGCCAAGTAGCCACCCCTTGTCCTTTATTCTTAAAGAGGACCATGACATCAGAGGAGACATGCCATGACATGTGAGAGGGAGCTGTGTAAAATCACCAGTCTCATTTTTCCTCTGGAGCTATCTGGATCCAGTGGCTAGTTATGTATCAGGATGACTGGAGATGACACTGGATGTTGTGGGAGACTTTGGCCTTTTAAAAGCTAGGTCTTTCCCAGCACTCATTCAGTTCTTAAGGTTAGGAAACAGAGATGAGAAGAGACCAAGAATGACTACTTCCAAAAAAAAATTAAGCGAGGATAAAGTTTCCAGGGTTTTTCAGTGAGCATGAAGAGCCTCTTTTGCATAATCCACCCCCCCCCAAAAAAAAATCTGGTAGGGGAAGATAGTTTCTGGCCAAAACAGAAAGCATTGTTATTTACATTCACTCTGAATCAATCAGGGCCCAAACAATGTCTAAGTGGGCTTAGCCTGAGACCCATTGCTGGGCAATCAGGGAGAGCCAGAATGATTTTGGACCTGTAAATTACAAGAAATGTTTCTAGGACTCGGGTCAGAGAACCCACAGGTTCAAAGAGTAGTTGTTAACTGGTTCAATGTCATATGGCAAGAAATCTCCACTGGAATATTCCAGGAATCTTTTTACTATTTAATTATTTGTGACATGGTTGAAGAACTAAAACAATGGAAGATAGGATCCAAAAACATCTTAATGGATTAGAGCATTGTGCTTAATCTAAAAAGGTGAATTTCAATAGGTATAAATGTTGCACTTCTTGGGTTACAGTAAGATGTACATAATTTCAAGGATTAGATTGCTGATAGTCTCAGGATACTCTCTGCCCTTATCAGACCTCATCTGAGTATTTTGTTCAGTTCTAGGAGTTTTAGTTTAGAGAAAACATTGATAAACTAGAGAGTACCTAAAGGTGGGCAACCAGAATGGTGAGGATAAGTTGAAAAGATTAGGCTTGTTTAGTTTTGAAAACACAAGAATCATGGGGATATTATTTTTTTAAGCGATGAAATATTTTACTATTTTATTGTTGCATTTTTTCTTGTTCACTATAAATAGATGAAAACAAACCTTTTAAGGAACCTTTTCAAGGAAAGTTGTTCACTAGTTAATAATTTAATTTCTTCATTAATGAGTTCATTAACATTATTATATGCAAAGTAATCTCTGCTAGAAGTCAAATCTATCATTTTTTGGACAGAATTCATCTAGAGTTCCTTTTGTGTAAGATTTGAGAAATTTATAAATCCCTCTTCCAGGAGGGAAGTTTCATAGAAACAATAGGTAACTGCCAGTAAACACTTTGTGAATATATGCATAACAAATGAAACTGGGCTGGGGTGATTGCTGAATAAATTACCAATGAGACAGTCACTGAGCTAGATAGTCTAGGACGGAGGGACACATTATCTTCAACAATAAAGGTTTTACTAATTTCATCCAGGTAGATGAGTAAGTATCAAATTAAATGGAAAACTCACAGACAAAACAAAACCATGGCCTTCATTATTTGGATTAGATTAGATGGTCATTAAGATCCTTTTGGACATGCTCAAATTTGATACTTTGATATTTACAGGGATTTTTCTTTCCTCTTTGCCTACATTTATTCCCTTTATTTTTTATTTTTTGCTTTTTTTCTATAACTGACATTTCTAGAACTATTTCAAATAACAGTGGCAAGAATGGACATCTTTACCCTTGATCTTTTTGGAAATCCAGGTCTTCAGTATTCCTCTATTATATTTAGTGCTGGAGCCTGGTTTTTATAGATATTCTTTACCAAATTAAGGAAAAGTACATTTATTGCCATATTTTTTTGGTTGTTTTCAACAGGAATGGGAGTTGTATTTTTGTAAAAAAACATATTCTTTACTGATATAATTATAGAAATTTTAGTTTTTGTTATTAATGTGGCCTAATATTGCTTATATAGTTTTATCAATGTTGAGCCTACCCTATATTTCCAGCTTATCTCTTTCATTTTTCATTAATCATTACAACTTCCTTGTCTTTTTTCCATTCCTGTGATTCCATAATATATCCTTTATAATTTTTCAAAGATCATTAGCAGTAGAGTAGCAACCATATCCATCAATTCTTTCATCATTCATGGATATAGCTCACTAGTGACTTGAACATATCAAGAGCAACAAGCTGTTCTTTCTCTCCTTACTTATTTTATATTTTGACTCACTATTAGTTGTTTTTATGCTATCCTTTCCTGTCTAAAGATTCTTCTGTTAAACAGAAAAAAAGAAGCAAAGCAAGAATTGAACTCTAATTTTTCTTCATCTTCAGTCATTCCTGTTCCATCTGCTGGGAACAGCAGTCTTTCTTTATCCTTATCTTTTTCCCCAATAAATTTCCCTTGTTTCCCTTAGATTTCATCAGTGGTCTCAGGTCATTCTGAGCTTTAGTGCTCCTGACTATATTTAGAGGTCTGTATCATTTTCCAAGTTCTATACTTACATTTTTTTATTTAAAATTTTTATTCAATTTAAAGTTCTGATTTTCTCCCTCTTCAACTTGTTGAGAAGACAAGAAAACAAAACCCATTACAAATATGTATTGGCTGAACAAGTTATCATATAAGAATATGATGAAACACTGTAGTATTTGTTTTTTAGAAACATAAATTTTCTGTGCATTCCCATTGATCTATTTGGAGTTTAACCATTTTCCTAATTAGTGGAATTGTTTTGCTTTTGTTTTTTGGAGGGATATCTTTAGAACTTTAATCTTAAGAACTATCCATCTTTACCAGGCAAGCTTTAAAACTTTAGAACATGAAATCTTACCTATCGGAATCTTTTAAAATGTGTTCTTCAAAAATCTAGGAAATATGTTGCGTTTTCATTTCTTCCTCTAAAAACGGAAGCGAACATTTAGGATAAATTAAGGTTGAAATAAGAGAGTAATAGAAGATTGGTAAAAACTGTATATGTCAAAATTTCAAGAGACTCAGGTCTGAGGTGCTGTTCTGTGTGAACTTCAATTGTATGTGTGTTTGGGGGGTTTATGGTAGAAGAGGAGAACTGAATCAATTTCTTTCTAGAAGGGCTTAGTGAAGATGTTAGCTTGGAATATAGAACTAAGCAGATAGAACTAGAGAAAAAGGGAAAATTCTTGTGTAGCCTGTTGTGAAGGGTATGATATAGGAATTCAATTCAAGATAAATTCATTAAGGACATAGAGGGACATTGATAGTTTTGCATATACAAGTTGATCAATTCTATGAAGACCTATAACATCTTCTGGAAATGACACCAAAATAAACTGTCACATTCATCAAAGAAGATTGGAATGCTTAAGTAGAAAATCAAAAGATAATAGGAATAACAGGCAAATTTGACTTTGGAGAACCAAATGAAGCAAGGCCAAGACTAACAGACTTCTGAAAAGATAAACTTGCTGGTCACAGAAAACACTTTTTTTTTTCATCAACCAAAAGGCATGGATATCACCAGAGGGTCAATATAGAAATCAGATTGATGATATACTTTGCAGTCAAATATGGAGAAGTTCTATATAATGAATTAAAACAAGACATGTAGCTAACTGTGGCTCAGATCATAAGCTTCCTATTACAAAATTCAGACATAAGCTGAATAAATTAGGAAAAATCATCAGACTATATAGGTATGACCAAAAAACAACCTTTATGAATATGAAGTGGAGGTGATGAATAGATTTAAGGTATTAGATCTGGTAGATAGAATGACCAAAGAGCTATGGGCAGAAGTTTGCAATAGTGTACAGAAGGCAGCAACAAAAAGTAAATTTAAAGAAAAAGAAGAGCAAGGACTTCTGGCCAAGATGATGGAGAGAAGCCAGGTCCTGTGCTAAGGTCTCCTGATCTTCCCTCATAAACAATATGAAAAAACCTCTTAACGGAAGTCATATCAACAAAACCAAAAAAGAGAAGCTGGAAAAAGAACACATACCTCAAAGTCTGTCTTTAGGATCACGGGTGCAGCAAGTACAGACAACCAGTGCGGGGAGGGGTGAGAGCTGGCTAATCTAAGATCAGCCCCGGGGGCTTTTGCTGTGGGAACTACTTTGCTCTGAGAAACAACCAGAAAGTGGAGATGTGGAGGTGGGACTGACAGTCTGGGACTTACAGGAAGGGCTGGAAGGTAGGTTTCAGCCTCGATCATCCTGCACTGGCTGGGAGGAGTTATTATATCCAGTGAGAAAAGCCTCCAACACCAATACTAGCCACTCAGTGAGCAACGCATCCAGCACTCCTACTGGCCAGCTGGAGACACTACACTCAGTGACTAAAGCCTCTAGGGATCTCAATACCAAAGCTCTGATCCAGCCCCTCCCACAACACAAGATCTTAGTAAAATGAAGAAAGGCCAGCAGAAAGGGGGACCATAGAAAAATTCCTAGAAGCAAAAGACCCTAATTCAGAGATAATAGAACCCTGAGGAAAATATGATTTAGTCTCCAGCACAGAAATATTTCCTTGAAGAAATCAGGAAAGAGTTTAAAAACCAATTGGAAAATTTAGGAAAAGAAACCCAAGAGAAAATTAACACATTGCAACAAGAAACCAAGAAAACCTTGGAAAATAACAATTGGACAAATGCAAAAAGAAAATAATTCTCTCAACACCTCAAATGATTGAAGGAAAAACTGTTACAAAATAGAATTGACCAATTGGAAAAGAAGTTGCAAAAGGTAAATGAAGAAAATTCTTCCCTAAAAAAATGGAGTCTATAGAAACCCATGATTTCATGAGACAACAAGAATTTGTTAAACAAAACAAAAAAAAACTGAAAAAAAAACCAGAAGGAAATGTTAAATACCTTGTAAGCAAAACCACTGACCTCAAGAATAGATTGAGAAAAGATAACCTAAAAATTATTGGTCTTCCTGAAATCATTGAAGAGAAAAAAAACAGTCTGGACTCAATATTACAGGATTTAGTGATAGAAAACTGCCCTGATATCATGGAACCAGAGGGCTAAATAGTTATTGAACAAATTATTAACTCCTCTAGATAGGGCTCCCAAAATGAAAACACCAAGGAATATTGTAGCCAAATTCCAGAACTATCAGATAAAAGAGAAAATCTTGTAAGCAGCCAGAAAGAAACAATTTAAATTCCAAGGAGCCACAGTAAGGATTACACAGGACCTGGCAGCATCAACATCAAGGAATTGAAGGACCTGGAATGTCATATTCCAAAAAGCAAGGGAGCTTGGGACACAGTCAAGAATCCACTATCTGGCAAAACTGAGTCTTCTCTTCCAGGGAAAAAGATGGATATTTAATTAATAGGAGACTTCCAAGTCTTTCTGATGAAAAGAACAGAGCTTAATAGAAAATTTGGACTTCAAACAGGAGACTCAAGAGACACATGTAAAGGTAAAGGAAAATACTTATCAAATAAGATGAAACTGGTAATATCCCTACCTGGAGGAAAGACTTTAACAACTCTCATTAGAGAGAATTTAATTAGCCAGAAGAGATGGATAATGACTTATTTGAAAAACTGTTATGCAAAAAGATGAAAGTGAAAATATCCTTAGTTGGGAGAAAGATGCAAATAACTCTCAATAATTGTAATTCTAGGAGAGAGTATAGCCAGGAATGATGGACACTCATAACATTTCTGTGACTCAGATAGAATGATTTAAAAACAATACCTCCTTTTTTTTTAGGTTTTTTTTGCAAGGCAGATGGGGTTAAGTGGCTTGCCCAAGGCCACACAGCTAGGTAATTATTAAGTGTCTGAGACTGGATTTGAACCTAGGTACTCCTGACTCCAAGGCCAGTACTTTATCCACTATGCCACCTAGCAGCCCCCAAACAATACCTCCTTAAAAAGGAAGATAGTAAAGAGATGGGAGGAAGGAGGAGACTGAATGGGGTAAATCTTATTACATTATGAGGTACAAAAGACCTATTATAATAGAAAGGAAGAAGGGAGGAGATGAGAAACACCTGAATCTTCCTCTGATCAGACTTGGCTTCAAGTTAATATACGTACACTCAATTAAGTTAAGAAACTTATCTTACCTTTAAAATGTCAAAAAGGGAAAAGGTGAGGGGGGTGAAAGGAGGAGTCAACAGAAGAAAGGGAAGGAAGAAGGGGAAAAAGGGAAAGGGGAAAGAAAGGGCAGGGGGCTGATGTAAGAGGGCAAACACACTGAAGCAGGTGGTATTCAGAAACAAAACCCTGGGGAATATGGATGGATAAAAGGAAAAAATTGGGAAAATATAAACAGAGGGAAGATAGCATGGAGGGCAATAAAGAGTTAATAATTATAACTCTGAATGTGAATGGGATGAGCTTTCCCTTAATATGTTAAGTGAAGATCAGTTGATTAAAAATCAGAATCCTACAATATGCTGCTTACAAGAAACTCATCTGAAGCAGAGAGATACATATAGAGTAGACATAAAATATTGGAGTAAAATATGTTTTGATTCAGCTGAAGTGAAAAAGTAGGGCTAGCAATCCCTATATTAGACAAAGTAGCTGCAAAATAGATATTATTAAGATATAAGAAAAGAGACTATATCCTCCTAAAAGGTACCATAGAAAATAAAGTAATTTCAATACTAAATATGTATGCACCCAATGGTACAGTATTTAAATTCTTAGAGGAGAAGTTGAAGGAGTTACAGGAACACATAGACAGCAAAAGTCTACTAGTGGGAGACCTCAACCTCCCACTCTCAGATTTAGATAAATCTAACAATAAAATAAACAAGAAGTAAGTTAAGAGGTAAGTAGATTGTTAGAAAGCCTAGACATGATAGACTTATGGAGGCAATTGAATGGGGATAGAAAGAAATATACTTTCTTTTCTGCACTACATGGCACTTTCACAAAAATTGACCATGTACTAAGGCATAAAAATCTAATGATCAACTGCAAAAAGGCAGAAATAGCAAATACATCTTTCTCAGTTCATAATGCAATAAAAATCATATGCAATATTGGACCAGGGAGATATAGACCCCAAACTAATTGGAAACAAAATAACCTCATTTTAAAGAATGAGTGGATCAAGCAAAAAATTATAGAAACAATTAATTATTTCATCCTAAATAATACCAATAATGAAACAACATACCAAAACCTATGGGATACACTCAAAGCAGCTGTCAGGGGATATATAATTTCTTTAAATGTTTCTATGAATAAATTAGAGAAAGAGGAAATCAATGAATTAAGTATGCAACAAAAATTTTAGAAAAAGGACAAATTAAAAACTCAGTTAAATACTAAATTAGAAATTCTAAAAATTAAAGGAGAAATTAATAAAATCAAAATCAAGAAAACTATTGAACTAATAAATAAAACCAAGAGCTGGTTTTATGAAGAAAACAATAAAATTGATAAACATCTGGTCAATTCGATTAAAAAAAGAAGAAAACTAAATTTCTAGTATCATAAATGAAAAAGGTGAACTCACCACCAAAAAGAAGGAAATTAAAGTCATAATTCAGGATTATTTTGCCCAATTCTATTTCAATAAATTTGATAATCTAAATGACATGGATGAATATTTACAAATACATAAGTTTCCCAGGTTAAATGAAGAGGAAATTAAAAACCTAAATAACCCTATCTCAAAAAAAAAAGAAATTCAACAAGCAATTATTGAACTTCCTAAGAAAAAATCTCCAGGGGCAGATGGATTCACAAGTGAATTCTACAATCATTGAAGGAACAATTGGTTCCAATTCTATATAAACTATTTAGAAAAATAGGTGAAGACAGAACTCTACCTAACTCTTTCTATGACATCCATATAAGGCTGATACCTAAACCAGGAAGAGCTAAAACAGAGAAAGAAAATTATAGATCTATCTCCCTGATGAATATAGATACAAAAATCTTAGATAAAATCTTAGCAAAATGATTACAACAAGTTATCACTGGGATTATACATTATGATCAAGTAGGATTTATCCCAAGAATGCAGCTTTGGTTCAATATTATGAAAACTATCAGTATAATTAATTATATCAATAACAATCCTATCAGAAATCATATAATTATATCAATAGATGCTGAAAGAGCTTTTGACAAAATATAGCACCTATTCCTACTAAAAAACACTAGAGAGCATAGGAATAAATGGGTTGTTCCTTAGAATAATAAGCAATATCTATTTGAAACCACCAACAAGCATTATATGCGATGGGGATAGGCTAGAGGCATTCTCAATAATATCAGCGGTGAAACAAGGATCCCCATTATCACCACTACTATTCAATATTGTATTAGAAATGTTAGCTTAAGCAATAAGAGAAGAAAAAGAAATTGAAACAATTAGAATAGGGAAGGAAGAGACAAAACACTCTCACTCTTTGCAGATGACATGATGGTATGCCTAGAGAATATTATAAAATCATCTAAAAAATCTAAGAGAAATAATTTTCAACTTTAGCAAAGTTACAGGATATAAAATAAACTCTAATAAATCCTCAACATTTCTGTATATGACTAACAAGATGTAGCAGAAAGAACTAGAAAGAGAAATCCCATTCAAAGTAACCTTATAAAATATAAAGTACCTGTCTACCTGTCAAGCTAGACTCAAAAACCTTTTGAAAACAATTGCAAAACACTTTTCACACAAGTAAACTCAGACTTAAATAACTGGGCAAACATCAGCTGCTCATACATAGGCTGAGCAAATATAATAAAAATCACATTCTACCAAAATTAAACTATTTGTTTAGTGCCCTACCAAATTCCAAAAAAAGTACTTCACTGAGTTAGAAAAAATTGTAAGTAAATTCATATGGAGAAATAAAAAATCCAGGATCTCCAGGGATTTAATGAAAAAAAGTGCAAAAGAAGGTGGCTTAAATTGCAAATTTAAGCAAATTTTAAATTGCAATTGTAAATTGTGAAGGCAATTTACAGATGAGGAAATCAAAGCAATCCACAAGCATTTGAAAAATTGCTCTAGATCACTAATTATTAGAGAAATGCAAATTAAAACATGTCTGAAGTACCATCTCACACCTCTCAGACTGGTCAATATGACCAGAAAGGACAATGATCAATGTTGGAAGGGATGCGGGAAATCTGGGACACTAATACATTGTTGGTGGAGTTGTGAACTCATCCAAACTTTCTGGAGAACAATTTGCAATTATGCTCAAAGGGCAATAAAAATATGCATCCCCTTGATCCAGCAATACCACTACTGGCTCTATACCCTGAAGAAATTATGAAAAGTGGTAAAAACATCACTTGTACAAAAATATTCATTGCAGTCCTGTTTGTGGCAGCAAAGAAATGGAAACTGAGGGAATGTCTATCAATTGGGGAATGGCTTAACAAACTGTGGTATATGTATGTGATGGAACACTATTTTTCTATTAAAACCCAGGAGGGGTGGGAATTCAGGGAAGCCTGGAAGGATTTGCATGAACTGATGCTGAGTGAGATGAGCAGAACCTGAAGAACATTGTACACCCTTAATAGCAACATGGGAATGATGATCAACCAACAAGGCAACAATCAGGTACAATTTTGTGGTATCTGTGATGGAGAATGCCATCTGTATCCTGAGACAGAATTGTGCAGTTTGAACAAAGACCAAGGAATATTACTTTTAATTAAAAAAATAATGTCTTATTATGTAATTATGCTATATCTCATACTATATGTTTCTTCCTTAAGGATATGATTTCTCTCTCATCACATTCAACTTAGATCAATGCATTCTATAGGAATGATGTAAACACTAGCAAACTGCCTTCTGTGGGGGTGGGGGGAGGGAAGCAAGATTGGGGGAAAATTGTAAAACTCAAAATAAATAAAACCTTTCAAAAATTAAAAAAATAAAATTATAATTTCCAAAAATGTTCAAGAAAACAAATGGCTTTCTGATGAGTCTTTACAAATAACTAAGGAAAGAAAGAAAGGGAAAGAGAAAGGAGAAAGGGAATAATATACCCACCTGAATGCAGACTTCCAGAGAGAGTAGCAAGGAAAGATAATAAAGTTTTCCTTCATGATCAATGAAAAAAAAATAAAAAGAACAACAGAATAGGAAATATTTCTCTTCAAGAAAACAAAAGATATCAAGGAAATATTTCATGTAAAAATGGCAGGGACTTAACAGAAGTTGAAGACTAAAAAGAATAAACAAAAGAACTATACAAGAAAGATCTTGACAACACCAATAATCATGGTGTGGTTACTGATTGAAAGTCAAATAGCCTGGAGAATGCTTTAGGAAGCATTGCTAACAATAAGACTAGTTAGTGGAAGTGATGGAATTTCAGCTGAGCTATTAAAATCCTAAAAGATGACACTGTTAAAGTGCTGCACTCCATAAGCCAGTAAATTTGTAAATACCTGAGGAGCTACTGGATTGGAAAAGAGCAATTTATGTATATGCCAAAAAAAAATGTTCAAATTACCAAACAATTGCACTCATTTTGCCTGTCAACATGTTATACTTAAGATTCTGCAACCTAGGATTCAGAAACATGGACTTAGAATTACCAGAAAAGCAGGTTGATTTTTAAAAGAGGCAGAGGAACTAGAGACCAAATTGTCAACATCTACTGATTATGGAGAAAGCAAGGGAGTTCCAGAAAAACATCTTCTGCTTCATTGACTACCCCAAAGTCTTTGATTGTGTGTGTATCACAACAGATGTAGCAAGGCCTCAAAGAGATGGGAATATCAGATTATCTTATTTGTCTCCCAAGGAACTTGTAGGCAGGCCAAGACATAACAATTAGAACTAAAAATGGTTGGTTTAAAACTGGAAGAGTAAGTTAAGGCTATATAATGACACATTATTCATTTAGCCTATATTCGGAGTACACCAATTACGGCAGCTAAGTGATGAAGTAGAAAAAGTGCTGAGTTCAAATATGTCCTCAAATACTTACTGGCTGTGTGTCCCTGGGCAAGTAACTTAACATTACTTGCCTCCATTTCCTCATCTGTAAAATGAGCTGCAGAATTAAATGACAAATCACTCTAGTATATTTGACAAGAAAATCCCCAATAGGGTCACAAAATATTGAACACAATTGAAATATCTCAACAACATCATACATAATGTTAGACTAGGTTAATGAAAAGCCAAAATTAAGCTTCCTGGGAGAAATATCAGTAGTCTCAGATATGCAGATTTTGACTGAAAATGAACCAAGAGTGAAAGAAAAGAGTATGAAAACTGTTTGAAACCAAGATCTTGGCAACTGGTCCTATCACTTCTTTGCAATTAGAGGGAGAAGAAATGGAAGCTGTGTCAGATTTTATATTCTTGGTCTCAAAAGATCACTGCAACTACATCCATGAAATTAATATATGCTTGCTCCTTGGAAGGAAAACTATGACAAATCTGAACAGAACACCAAATAGCAGAGACATTACTTGGCAACAAAGGTCTGTTTAGTCAAAACTATGATTTTTCCAGCAACAATGTATGGCTGTGAGAGTTTGACTACAAAGAAGGATGAAAGCCACAAAATTTGCATTTTAATTGTGGCATTAGAGAAGACTTTAAGAGCCCCTTAGGACAGCAAGGGGATCAAATGTGTCATTACTTAAAGAAATTAATTCAGACTATAACTTAAAGAAATTAATTCAGACTATATACTGGAAGGTTAAATACTGTATTTAAGTTGAAGTTGAAATACTTTGGCCATGTAAAGATGGGACTCATTGGAAAAGACACTGATGTTGGGAAAGATTGAAGGCAAAAAGAAAAGGTGACAATTGAAGATGAGAGGGATAGCTATTGTCATGAAAGCAGTGAATATGAACTTGGACAGATTTTGGGAAATAGAAAAGAAAGGAAGGGTCTCAAATGATATGGTTCATGAAATTATGAAGAGTAGACTTGACTAAACAACTGTAAAACAACAACAGAAGATATATACAAATAACCTATTACTTAAAATAGACAATAAGTGCAAAGGAGAGGTCCATAAAATGCTATGAGAAATTTAAGGGTGACCTAGCAGTACCAGATCTAAAATTATAATATAAAGCAGCAGTCATCAAAACTGTCTGGTACTGGCTAAAAAAATGAGTGCTATATCAGTGGAATAGATTAAGTATAAGAGACAGCAGTAATAGTAATCTCCTGTTTGATAAACCCAAAGACTCAGCAGTTAGGATAATAACTCACTCTTTTACAATGACTCTTGGGAAAACTGGAACATAGTATGGCAGAAAGCAGGCATAGTTCAACATCTCACATCTTATACCAAGATAAAGCCAAAATGAGAGCAGGATTAGAAAGAAAAAGTTGATATCATAAACCATTTAGGAGAACAAGGAATAGTTTATCTATCAGATCTATGGAAAGGGAAATAGTTTATGACCAAAGAAGAGATAGAGAACATTATAAAATTTAAGATGAATAATTTTTATTCTGTGAAATTAAAAAGTTTTTGTACAAATAAAACTAATACAAACAAGATTAAAAGGAATCCAGTAAGTTGGGAAACAATTTTTACAACTAGTGTTCTGATAAAGGACTCATTTCTAAAATATACAGAAAACAGTCAAATTTATAAGAATACAAGTCATTCCCCAATGAATAAATGATCAAAGGATATGAGTTCTCAGATGAAGAGATTAAAGTTATCTATAGTCATATGTGAAACTGTTCTAAATCATTATTGATTAGAGAAATGCAAATTAAAACAACTCTGAAATACCACCTCACACCAATCAGATTGCCTGATATGACAAAAAAAGGAAAATGATCAATATTGGAGGGGATTTGGGAAAACTGGGACCTTAATGCATTGTTGGTGGAGTTGTGAACTGATCTAACCTTTCTGGAGAGCAATTTGGAATTATGCCCAAAGGGCAATAAAATTGTGCATACCCTTTGATGCAGCAACACCACTACTGGGTCTGTATCCTGAAGAGATCACAAGAAAGGGTAAAAAACTCAAATGTGCAAAAATATTCATAGTAGTTCTTGTGGCAAAGAATTGGAAAGTGAGGAGACACTCCTCAATTGGGGAATGATTGAACAAATTGTGGTGTATATGAATGTGATGGAACACTATTGTTCTATAAGAAATCATGAGCATCCAGACCTCAGAAAAGTCTAGAAAGACTTCCATGAATTGATGCTGAGTGAAGTGAGTCGAACCAGGACATTGAACACTTAAACAGCAACATTGTGCGATGTTCAACTGTGATGGACTTGCTCATCTCAGATGTACAATGACCAAAGAAAATTTTAAAGGGTTTGTGATGAAAAATACCATCCACACCCAGAGAAGGAACTATGGAGTCTTCATGCAGATTAAAGCTTTCTATTTTCCATTTTTAAAATTTGTTTTATGTCTCATAGATTTTTCCTTTTTGGTCTGATTCTTCTTGTACAATATGATTAATTTGGAAATATGGTTAATATAATTATACATGTATAACCTATATTAGATTGCTCTCTTTCAGAGGAAGAGAAGGAAAGGAAGGAGGGAGAAAAATGTGAAACTTAAAACCTTACAAAAGACAAATTGTTGAAAATTATCTTTGCATGTAGTTGGAAAAATAAATTACAGAAAACTAAATTTAAGTCAGGAATTGTCTGAATGTAAACTTCATATAATAATTGATCTGGGTCTGGAAGGATTTAAACAATTTAAACACATAGGGATATAGAGAAGGGACATATAAAGCCAATTCCTGAGCTGAGTAAAGATATAGACAGAAAATATCAGGATAAGTGAGAAAAGAATGTTCTTGGTAAATGGACAGGATCTAGAATGTAGGAATCTCCAAGTTAGATTGAGAATCTACCTATATATTATATACATATATACATATATATGATGTTTGTGTGTGTATACCTACACACATGCCCACACAGAGTATGTGCTTGATAAAGCCTCACAATTTTTCTAAAGGAATTAGAGTAACTCTAATATTGATGATTTACTTCTCAAGGTATGGGAGACAAATAAGGAAGAGCTCTATCTCTTACATACACCTAACTTTGTCTGATAGCATAAACAAGAGTGGCAAACTTGGGAAATTATGCAGTTGACAAATAGGGCAGAAGAGGTTTTTCAAAATTCATATGGATGGCATCCTAGCCCCAGTCCACTATTTCTATCACATTCTGCTTTCCCATCTATGTGTTAAAAAAAAAGAATGAAAGGTCAAAAAGCAACCCAGTTCCTTGTGATGACTTCTTGAGACCTTAGAGTACCACATTTTATAGATTCTCCAATTTCATACACTTCTGGTTTTGAGGAGGCTGTAGACTGAGAAAGAGAGAGAGCACTGGTGACATAGATTCCCCATTTTCTACATACTTACCTATATCTGTAATTTCTTGGATTCTAAGTTTATGAACAAGTTGGGAAGAGAATGAAGAAGTCAAGAATTACTTCGCTATCTAGGACTTTGGGGATCCTGGTGTTTCTAGTGATGTATAAAGCTAACTGGAGCAGAATATTGCTGAGGGGGAATATATTGTTCAGGACAGTATATTAGCCTGCTTCTAGCTACAAAGAGTAAAAGCAAGCCCATTGGGTCAATCACAAGCTCGAGAGTAAAAACCAAATCATGAGTTAGGTAACACCAGTGATGGTCAGCATCATATATCCTCTGTCCAGTCACTTCAATGAGATTAGGAAATTCAGTGTGCAGAAGAGAAGGTGGTCTCCACTCAGTCAACTATAGAAAAGTCTGGATAAATTGTGTTGCCTACAAACTATTTTGTAACAGCCTCAGTAAAAATATTGAACTATATCAGAATAGTAGAATAATATCCAAAAGAGTCAAATTGAATTTCTTCTTGGAAAACAAACTACAGACCACATCTTTACTGTGCAGACGCTCATTAACAAATATGTAAAAAATACCAGCCAGGAAAAGATGTTTTCCTGCTTTGGAGATTTTTAAAAAAGCATTTAATTCAATCTGGCATGCATAGCTGGTCCTGAAATGGCTACAATGTGTAACTGGTGGGAAAGCATGACTGAATTCATTCTATCAATATAATTAACGGAGAACAATATAAACAGGACATGGATGCTGTCCAGGAGAATGGCTCATCCAACCAGGAGATGGCCTTCTTTTTTCCTTTTTCTTTTTTCTTTTTTTTTTTTGTGTTTTGTAAGGCAGTGAGGTTGTGTCTTGCCCAAGATCAAACAGCTAGGTAGTTTTTTTAAGTGTCTGAAGCTGGATTTGAACTCAGGTTCTTCTGACTTCAGGGCAGGTGGTCTATCCACCACACCATCTATCTGTCCTGAGATGCCCTTCTTTTCAGGCATATTTGAATCAGATAATCTCAACTGTATCATTTATTGGGGATGTTCTCCTACTTCCTAATGATTATCCCAGTGAAAATTTAACATGCAAAATGCCACAACTTCATCAGATTTTAACCTGATTTTCACAGAAAAGTTTTCTAATAATCTGATACTTTTTTTGAATGCACAGACTTCCTGTGGTTTTTGTATAAATATTTTGCTTTCCAATTATATAAAACAGTAGTTTCTACCTATCATTTTTGGTAAGCTTTTGAATTTTACAATTCCCCCCCCCACACACACAGAAGGAAGTCTGATAATTTTTACATTGTTTCCATGCTATGCCCTGATCAAAATTTAATGTATGGAGAGGAAAAAAATATCTTTGAAGAAGTAAAATATTAAATATAGCAAAATTATATAATATACAAGACAACTTCTTTTAAAAATTGAAAGTAATAATCTTTGGTCTTTTTTTAAACTCCACAGTTCTTTCTCTGGATATAGACTCCCTGTGCTTTTTAATATACTTTTGTGTTCTATGTCTCTATGTTAGGCTAGATATTCATAGCTCTGACTAGGTCTGACATTAAGATGATTTTTAAAGGAAAATGCAAAATCTAAAAGGAAATGACAAATACCACCAAACTCTGCATCATTTATAGTTTGTAAGTCACTTGAATTGGTATATATTTTTATGTAATTTAAAATGGTTAATATTGATAATTCCCAGAGTACTGCATATAAATGTCCTCTCAGGCATAAGACACAACTATAGATTTCTTAATATGCAAAATACTTAAACTGCCACTGGATTTAGGATACTTGGGACTTAATTAGGGAAAATTACCAGAGAGTTGTGTGTGAGGGAAATTCTTAGAATGATGGTTAATGGGAATGTGGAAAATAAACCTCATCCCCTCATGTTAAATCTCTTAAAAATGGAAGTAGAGGTTGTGAATTGAGAAACAAGACTTTCAAATTATTTTTGGCTTTAACTTTTGGCTAAATAGATTTATGCCTATGTTGAACAAAGCACAATGTGAATACAAACCTTATACCTCAGATCTGGCTAAGACTTCAGGTGACATTCATTCAACAAAGATTCCTAGCTATCTATTGTACATAGAATGTTAATTCTGGGGTTGCAGCAAAGTTAAAGTATGACAATGTTCTGGCCCCCATGAAATTTGCAATTAGTAAATCAATAAATTTGATGATCCTTTTTTGCTTAAAAGGAAACTGTTTGAGGCAGATTAGCTGGCAGTCAGCTGATTAATATAGGATAGCTAAACTGCATTTTGCACCCCCCAACCCTAAATATAGGACTGACATTATCTGAATTGGCCCTAAATGCTGCATGATTCTACTAGATAACTTTAGTTGTATTCTATGTAGATGCTACCCCAAAATTATCCAGTCTTGGATTTGCATATAGTTTTGAAAGACATTTTTTTTTTTTTTATATTTAGCCATGTCTTCCTAACAAGGACTTAGTTGAGAGTTTTTAAGAAGTATATTTGGGGGTGGGGTAGCTAGGTGGCGCAGTGAGTAGAGCACCGGCCCTGGAGTCTGGAGTAGCTGAGTTCAAATCCGGCCTCAGACACTTAATAATTACCTAGTTGTGTTGCCTTGGGCAAGCCACTTAACCCCATTGCCTTGCAAAAAAAAAAAAAAAAAAAAAAAGAAGAAGAATTATACTTGGAAATTAATCCTTTTCCCAAAAGAAATCAGCTTTACTGTCTGAACAACATTCAACATACTACAATTTCTATATAGAAACTCCAGAATACTCAAATTTTATATTTAAAAACCGTTGAGAGATTCTTGATTCATTAAAGTTCACAGTCTTTGCCTATAACATTAGGTTTTTTATGAATCAAACCAAATCCACACAAATTTATAACTAGCACTGTGCTGGTTATAGAAAGAAAGACAAGAAGCAATCCTGCTCCCCAGGAGCTTATAGTCTAATTTAAGAAAGAAGAGAAGGGTCCCAACAGTGGCCTTGCCTGTGGACTCTTGTATGATTAGCTCCAGATAAATACTGGTGATTGGGAATGATCTGCTTTGCCATTTGTTAGAGATGCTGCTGCCAATCTTATATAGCTGGCATCCTCTGAACCTGGCAGCGCTTCCAGTGCCTTAGCCTCTGAGGAGGTGGGGTAGGGGGAGTGGGGTGTGGGGGCTGGCCTGGCTCCTGCAGGTGCTGGCCACAGCAACTGTTTTCAGAAATCACTATCCATCACAAGTCCTCCGCAATGTCAAATGACTCAGCACCAGAAACTAATAGGATTTCCCCAGTGGAAATAATGTTCAAGAAGAGATATTATCATCTGCTTTGCTGCTCCACCTGAGGGATCATGGGACCATTATCTCTACTTGCAACTGCAACCTTTTCTACCTGTTTTCTCCCCCATTAGATTCAAGTTTCCTCACCAGAGCTATTATCTTCTTTTCTGTCTGTCATTCCACCATGGAGCACAGTGCTGTAGACAGAGGATGTCCTTAACCATTTCATTTTTTTATTCATTCATTCTTTCATTGCTCATCCCTGAGTTGCACAAAATGAATCTTTCCTCCAAAAATCAACTTGATTCTTTGCTAATGTTTTGAGCCACAGGCTCATAACAGAAAGGGGCAGGTTGCAGTAAGTAAAGAATAATGAAACAGGCCTTTGGAATAAAGTCTATTTGTGCATCTGAAAAATAAAGTCTACATATCTGCTCTGAACAGTAATGGTTAATGTCAAGTGACCAATGACTATTGATCACCATATATGAAAAAGGTGAGATTAAAAATAGTGTTCTACTTAGAAATTAAAGGGTATATTTAACCAGTTTCATAAACATTTATCTCTTTCATGAAAGTTTTCCTTCTAGTTAGAAGAGGAAAATCTGGGAGAACCAGAAAGAAGAAAATGCAAGATCAATCGAGTTCTTATAGGGAAGGATGACATTCAGTTTAGTTTTACTCTTTTACTTCTCCCACTTCCACTTTCTGTCACTAGAGCCTCCAACCCAATATGTCTTTTCTGAGTCCTGATCTTCCTGATTTCACTGGTAGTAGCTAACATTATTGACCATTTTCTTTCAGAAATTCTTTTCCCTCTCAACTTTTCCAATGTAGTACTGTGATGATTATCTGCCTTATTCTGCCACGTTCAATGTCTCCTCCTAAATATGGGTGTTCCCCAGAGCCTATCATTGAGTTCTTCTATCATTTTTTAAAAAAAATTCTATATTCTATACTTTCTTTTCAGGATCTCAGTCATGTCTGTGTTGGGATAAGAGGTCATTGTTGGAACACATGAAAACTGTATTTAGCAATGGGTTGTGGGAGTAAGGGGAAAGTGAGGAAATTTCAATTGCTAGAGAGTGAGAACTAGAACTTGTTTTTTTTTTTTAACATATAAGAAATGGAAAAAGAGAAAGTCTTACAGTACATCTCCTGTTCATTCTTCCCAGTCATTCTCCAGGCTCTGTTCCCTTCCCTCCCAACCCCCTCCAAGTACTCCTTTCCCTCCAACAAAGGCTATCCAGGCTCAAAAGTGCACCATTTTGACAGATCTGTTTGAATACTTTCCAGTTGCTATCCAAATCCAGGAACTGCTTTGTGGGCATGACACTGGGCTCTGTGATGCACACAATTTTACTAGTTAGTTGCACAGTCTGGAAATATACACTGAAAAGGTGAATCTTTATCATCATCATCAGGCTTCCTAAACCAGGATTCTCCTTATGGGAAACATTAATTCTTTTGAGTACACAAATCATCAGTTATTCACATTTGAGCACTCCATGACTTCCAACACTCTTAACTTTTTAAAAAATATTTTATTTATTTGTTTTTTCCAACTACATTTACCAAAATTTTGGTTTGCAAGGTTTGCAAGGTTTTGCGTTTAACATTTTTCTTCCTCCCTCCCTTCCCTCCCCTTCTCCTGACAGAAAGCAATCTGACATAGGCTCTTCATTTAAAACCATATTAAACATAGATCCATATTGATCATGCTGTGAGAGAAGAATGAGATCCAGGGTGGCTGGGTAGTGCAGTGGATAAAGCACCGGCCCTGGAGTCAGGAGTACCTGGGTTCAAATCCGGTCTCAGATACTTAATAATATCTAGCTGTGTGGCCTTGGGCAAGCCACTTAACCCCATTTGCCTTGCAAAAAAAACCCCTAAAAAAAGAATAAGATCCAAATGGAAGAAAGAAAACAAAAAATGGCATAATACAAAAAGACAACTTTTGAAAACTGAAGATAACAAACTTTGATCTTCATTTAAACTCCATGCTTTCTTCTCTGGATATGGATGGTATTTTCCATCTCAAGTTTTTTTTAAATTGTCTTTTGATTATTGTACTGCTGAATGACCAAGTCCATCAAGGTTGATCATCACCCCATGTTGTTGTCAGCATATGTAATGTTCTTCTGGTTCTGTTCATTTCATTCAGCATCAATTCATACAAGTCTTTCTAGGCTTTTCTAAAATCCTGTCCCTCATGATTTCTTATAGAACAATAGCATTCCATCCACATACAAATAACACAATTTGTTCAGCCATTCCACAATTGATGGGCATCCCTTCAATTTCCAGTTCTTTGCTGTTACAAAAAGCAACACACAACTTCTGTCTTCTCTCTTTATTCATACCATAACTCCATAACAATCCAACTACTCACTATCAACATTGCTCTCCAGATTCTTTACTCTACTTTTAAAATGCTGCATTGGTACACAGGGCCTAGATTTCCTAATACACTGCTACAAAGTGATGTAACAATTAGCATCCATGACTTTGCCTAAATAGTGGGGGAATGTGTGGACATAATCATAGATGTAGGCAACTGCATGCCTGTATGCATGCCTGTATCAACTGTATGCTTGTATCAATTGTGGCTACCCCAAGTTTGATAAAAGAGAAAGAAAATAGTACTGATGTTGATGCCTATATATATGTATACACAGATATATATTATATATGTATATATTGGAAATATATAATATATATATATATATATATATCTATATATATATTAGAAAAGTTACAAGTTGTTATAAAAACTAAAAACCTAGTTCCGAATTTAGGTGTTGGTGCAAATTGTTTATCATATGACACAAAAATGATTACACATATCATTAAATGTTTCAAACTGATTTTGCTACAGCTAAGATGTGGCTGGATCTGGTCCTATCTTTAGCTTGTGCTAACTACAAGGCAAGAGTGAGTAATCTTCTGATTATACCTTCCAAGTGACTACCTAAGCCACACATGAAACCATCTCATTATTTGAAAACGCTCCATCATTTCCATCTTCATAGGTTATGGCTCATGTAACATGGGAGACTGTTTATAACCAGAATAGTTAATGGGTATACTGCTGTTAACAACTTATAGTATAGCAAAGAGTTTAGGATTTCAATAACTATTCAAAAAAATGAGAGGTCAAGTAGAAGAATGCACAGATAACTGGTCTTCAAATCAGAAAGACCTGGATCAAGCCCTGTCTCTGAACCACTAGCTGTGAGCTTGGGTAATTCTTTAGACTCCCAGTAAAATCTTTAGGACTCTTAGTTGCAGAGTAGATGCCAATCTGTATTAGTGGATGGAGTTTCCCTAACAATGAAACAATAGAAAATTTAAAAAGATCATTAAGCTTTATATGGATAATATTTGATGCTGGGATCTGGGGGGAGAACACAAAAATAAAGAAGACATGGCCCTGGTCCTCAAGAACTTTCCAAATGAGATGTTCATTTATCATTAAGTTAAAGATAGTAATAGTGGCTGAGGGCCAGGGATGGAAGGAGGGCTAGATTAGGAATTGCAAATAGGGAGAAGTAAAGGACAAAATGTTAGAAGTGAAAATCCTTAAAGAATTGCTGAAAAAGGGGCTAGGTGGCACAGTGGATAGAGCACTGGTCCTGGAGACAGGAGGACCTGAGTTCAAATCTGGCCTTGGACACTTAATAATTTCCTAGCTGTGTGACCTTGGGCAAGTGACTTAACCTCATTGCCTTAAATAAATAAAATTAAAGAAGAATTACTGAAAAATGACATTATAATTATACAAAACACTGGATGGAGAACTACCCTCTATGTAGAATTATGATTGGAAAAGATCTAGGAGTTACAGTATATAATATAATGAGTTTAATGAAAGATAAAAGGAGGCAGGATCTCAAAAGAAACATGGATTGATACAGGATATGGAGATTGGGATGTCATCTTCCAATTATACTCTACATAGTCAGTCAGTCCTTGGCATCAGTTTTGAGACTACTCCTGGACTGTACAATTTATGAGGGCTGTGGAAAATTTGGAGAGAGCTCAGAGAAGAGCCAGCAGGATTAAAGGATTAGGAAATAAGATCTATGAGAGAAACTCTTGGATTATTTAGCTTGTAAAGCAATTTAAGAAGCATATTAAAAGGTATCTTTGTCACATAAAGATGATTTTGGTCAATATTTAGTTCCAATCATTGAAAGTTGGGGAACAGAACAGACAAGAAGAACAAATTTGCCACCCTGAAGATCTTCTGAGCATTGGAGATCAACCTGGAGCCCTGAGGGTCTCACAAAATGGTTATCCAGGCTTGAATTTATTTAGTTTTTCCACCAACTACAAGGTATGAGAGTTCCTGGTAGTAGCTTACAAAATGATACTGTCAAGGATCCCGTGGAGGGGATAAAGGATCCCATGGAGGGGATAAAGGAATTTGAATTCTGTTATATGAATACTGTGGTTACATACACACACACACACACACACACACACACACACACACACACACAGAATGAGAATTAGTTGCAAAAGTTTCATGTTCTCCTCCTTGGTATCAGGTCATATCTGATTACTTGGTGACTTCAAAATCCAGTCCCCTTGGACCTGAGTGATTCCCTTTTGGGGTTTTTGAGAACACCATTCTTGGTCAGGTGATCCCTGAATCTGTAGGAAGACATCTGATGGATGCCACAGACTTGTCCTTGCAGCCTTTCTAGCTTTGGAAGTGAAAAGAGAAAACATTTCTCCCAGTTTCTTTTTCTTTTAGACTTCTTATGTTTTTGAGAACACCACTGAAACTACCATCACTTAAGATTACATTAGGATGCTTTTAATGTATATTTTACAGCATTAATAATGAAGAAAGGTTTTAATTGTTTCTTCTTGTCCCCTGTGGTATTCAGCACTTTATATTCCAAATTCACCACAGAATCATTCATCACTGTTCAATCACTTTTTTCTCTTATTTTGACTGTCTCACATTCACATAGAATACATATGTTTTGAAAATTGAATTTCATAAGATGTTATTCTAGATATTTATTATTTATTGAATTAACTTTAATTATAAAATATACACTAATAACAGTCTTAGATAATGGCAGGGGTAAAAATCAAGGAGAGAATTTAAAGGAGAAATGAATAGAAAGATAGGGAATATGTTTGATCTGCATTAGTTCCCAAAGCCACATGGAGATTTCATCAAAGCTGCTGGGTGTGTTCAGATCAAACTACATGAGTCAGCAAAGCCCAGACACACAATTAATTATAAAGATCTTTGGTAAGTGAAAAGAAAGGACTTTTCAAAACTTGGCTACATAGATGAATCTCAGCATAGAGAAAACTCTGAGCTTCCTGTCTGAGTTATCAGTCAAGAGAGATAGCATTTCTGAGATCTGCTGAGTAATCTGTTGAGAGCCAGCTCCTGAGAGTGATTTACACATATCTTTGGTGATCTTTTCCATCAGAGATATGTATGTATTCTTGCTCCTTAAATGGATTTGTTGGTTCTCCAGTGAACTCTGACCTGGGATAATCTGTGGCTCTGGAGGGTGGTTGTAAAAGGAATCACAGGATTAGATAAGGAAGTCTGCAGATTTCTAAGGATAAATATTGTAAATTTACCCAGGAAATTTGTGAAACTGGGTCTCTTTTAACTGATCATTCCTGAGATGAGTTTTTGTTATAAAAAGTCTGAGTATCGAAGAATAAACCAGAAGAGTTGTATCACGACCTTGCATATACATCTCTATTCGACCTGACTCTCATTCAATGTTTAGACACACACCAGAATTATCGCTGCTGAAAGTAATCATTAGCACAAAAGGAATAAAGCAATTAAAAAACAATTGCTTGAAATGTACTACAAATGTTACTGCAAATGAAAAAAAGGAATATTCCTTGTATTGCCAAGAGAAAAAGCATATAAATTTTAGTCTTAACCTATTCAGACCAAATATCAACCATTAACTTTCCTTGACAGTGGTAAGAACTATGGGAGAGAATTGTAGAAAATCAATTGTAGGAACTTGGAGCCAGGTATGTCTACACAATATTTAATAACTATATTTCTAGGCCCAGAACAAACCTGTATAATAGCCTCTTAGGGTTCAAAGAATATGTGATTTTTTGGGCCCCACCAGGACTACCTTGTAAGGCAGTCTATCTCCTTCTGTTTCCCACATAACAGACAGACACACAGACACACACATACATATAGAATCTCAATATAAATATACAATGTTGAGGATTGTTCAATAACAGGTTAATAAATATCTAGTGAGTCTTTATCATGTATGAATAAATCTCTGTGATTTGAGGAGATAAAAAGATAAAACATCATCTCTGCTCTCAAGGAGCTGATAACCTAATAGCAGAGTAGGACAAGCATAACAAGCTATAAATGAGATATTAAGGATGAACAGAAGAGATAACATTATGATGAGAGTAGGGAAAACTTTGATTTAAGTGCCCAAGGATAGAGAGAATTTCAGAAAAGCAGAAATTGGGTTGTGGGAAGAGAAGGCAACCCATGGAGAAGGCATATCAAATGCCCATTTGGCATTTAACACTTAGCACCTGGGACAAGGATACCTTTATGGCTAATTATATATTACTCTCCTGCACTCACATATGACCCAGTTAAATAGCCTTCTAACTATTACTCATACATAATCTCTATTTCCCCTGGCAATCTGGTGATCTACTCCCTCCACTTGTCTGACTCTACACCATAAATAACTATACCAGGATCACAGAAGCACAGGATTAGAGCTGATTTAAAATTATAGATAATACCTTTTCAGGAAATAGTAGAGAGAAGAGCTTTGCATGATATGAAAAAATATTGATGTGAAAAATATATATGAAAAAAGATATGCTTTGAATACAAGTCCCAAAACCTCAAGTTCTCTCCTCAATGGAGGTCAATATCCTACACCTATGTAAGGGACAAGGAACATGAGAAAGAGGGGAGATCTCTGGAATCTCTTCTGGCTCCCAGCTTTCAGAGAGAAGATGGATGATGCCAACTGCACTTCAGTTTGCTGAAGGGAGAAAAAGGCTTTAGGAAGAAGTTGAAATGAGAGGATCTGGCACTCTCCATCATGTCCCTATCTACAGCCTGCTACTCTAGAGGCTATAGGGAATTTCCTCATAGATAAAGTCTATTGTGCTAAAATGCTATGCTCTCAGAGGGAGAGTTCCTTCACTTTGTATTGTCTGGTATATATATATATATATATATATATATATATATATATATATATATATACACACACACACATATATTCTTGTGTGTATATGTATGTGTGTGTGTTTAAATACATGCACATATATATTTACAATTGTTTTGGATAAATGGGTTTCTTTGCTGTATGTTCATTGTGGAAATGGTCTTTGGTGGGAAGACTATGGAGATTGGATATTCCTTTCTCTGTTAAGAAATGGTGATTATGAGTTTAGCTTGAATCTGAAACATATACTTTTTTTGATCTATGAAATCAAATTTTCTTTTATGTTATCATTTTTTAGATAAATGGATTTTATCTTTTGTCCTAGTGTCTTTGTATGACTTTGTTCATTTATGTATTTTTTAAGATTTTATTTATTTTGAGTTTTACAATTTTCCCCCAATCTTCCTTCCCCCCGCCCCAAAGAAGGCATTCTGTTATTCTTTACAATGTTTCCATGGTATACATTGATCTAAGTTGAATGTGATAAGAGAGAAACCACATCTTTAAGAAAGAAAAATGTAGTATTATTTAGTATAGTATAGTATAGTATAGTATAGTATAGTATAGTATAGTATAGTATAGTATAGTATAGTATAGAAATTACATAATAAGATAATGTTTTTTTCCTAAATTAAAAGTAATAGTTTTTAGTTTTTGTTCAAACTCCACGATTCTTTATCTGGATACAAATGATATTCTCCATCACAGATACCCTAAAATTGTCCCTGAATTGTTGCACTGATGGAATGAGCTAGTCCATCAAGGTTGGTCATCACTCTCATGTTGCTGTTGGGGTATATAATGTCTTTTTGGTTCTGCTCATCTCACTCAGCATTAGTTCATGCAAATCCTTCCAGGCTTCCCTGAATTCCCATCCCTCCTGGTGAAACTTATATACTTTAGACTGATAATATGTAAAAGTGATGAAAGATATGATTCTAGCCCAGTATTCCTTTTATTCTGAGGAAAGCAGAAGTCCAACCTGTGGTCCCAACCTTCTTCTCCTCCTGAAAGGAACTAAAATATCCTTTGGAGAAGGGTGGGAGAATAAAATGCTAGAGATGTGTCCATTCTTGCCTCCCTGTAAGCCACACACATCAAGATATCACTTGCTATATTATCTTCAAACTAAGCTCCTTTACTTTTTAGTGTAGTTACTTTGAACATACAATTTTTCTTAGGAATTAACTCTAGATTAGAACTATTTGAATGTGGGCACAATCATAGGCCCAATGAAGGACACCAGAGGGTTATCTAATCTAGGCTTTACTTGAATCATAGATTCTATCTACAACATTTCTGACAAGAATTATTTTGAGGTCAACAGTCCCTTACCACTACCACCACTCCCTTGCCATGTGTGGGAATTATATGTAGAATGGTCTCTGTTTTCCACTTCACTTTGCATATGCAGTTTTCTTGTCATTGGAAATGATTTCATGTGATATTTAATCTATCTCACAGATACTGCTTTCCCTTACCAAGAGGCTGCAACTCTTTCCTCTCAGCTACCCAAGTTTCCCTGCTAACGAAAGTAACCCTTTTGGAATCTGTGATAGCTGGGGGAAATGCTCTTATTCCTGAATATGGGGAGCTGAAATTATTTCTTTAGATAAAATGATGCTGTATTCAAATGGCAGTAAAAATATGTTCTCTTCCTCAAAGCTTCATCATGACTTCACATATATCTATCTTTCTTTACACTGGTATGAGTGGAGAAGAATTCTTCATGTGGATCTCTACAATTCAAAGAATTGGAAATGATTCATGGCTTCCAGATGGACCTATGAATACTGGGAATAAATTATACATCAGATGTGCACTATTATGATAGACTGAATATATTAAAATAGCGGTTACCTGATAAGAGACTCCAGTCTTCCCACAGTATTCCTTGCTTTATAAAGGCTAACCAGTAGAATGAAAAACAAAAAGTTGAAGAATCTGGATTTCTGGGATCTGGTTTTAGCTCTTCAACTAATTAGCCATGTGCAGTTGGACAAATCACTTTCTCTAGGCCTTATATTCCCTGTCTTCAAAGTGCTAAAACTAGTCTCAATCTCAAACATTTCCTCCACTTTTGCATTCTATTATTGCGTCTTCTAGCTTCATTTGTGAAAATATTTGAAATCTTTTCCATCAGTGCAGAAGAAAGACTGCAGACTCACAAAAACTCTTACTTTGTCTATGTTGATCTCTTCTTCTGGTCTTTCCTTAGTGACCTATGAGGCACTAAAAGAAATTTCTCACTGGCTGGGCTCTCCTTTGGCAGTGTAAATAGTTGAGATACACACTTTATTCTCTTAGATCCCCGGCCCAGTGATACTCAGTATGCTTTCTTATCTTCATTTCTGGGATTGTCAGAATGAAAATGATTCCATTCTTCCTAAGAACCTATTGTTGGGTTTCCTGGTTTTGAATTACTTAGCATCTAAGAGACAAAATGAGGAGCAAATTCATTGAATACAATTAAGCCAATCAGAGAGGACCAAGCAAATACACTGTTGTGACATTAGGAAGTCTAATCATAATTCTAGCTTAAACCTAGAATATATAAAACAGGATTTCTTAGGAAGTAAACTTTTTTGTTATTTATGGGGATCATATTGGGCCATTCTGAAGATACAATAATGCCTTAATACAGAATTTCCTGGCTTTCTTGAGTCACTGGAACAGTGTTTATGTTTCGTAACGTTAATCACATGTGATTTTCCTAAATGTGGGATCTAATGGATGCAAAAATTGATCCAAATGTCAATTTTAAACATGTGTTTTTTATATTGAATAGAACTGTACAGTTCCAAATCCTAGTTAACTCTTTGTTGGAATTAGGGACTGAGTTTTCTGAGGTGTCTTTGGTTGGTGTTCAAGATAATGAACTTCTCACTACTCCAGTTACAGGTTATCCTAAGAATAGGAAGGTCTCTTCATGAAGCATGGCAATGAGAATTAGAATAACTTAGGGAGTTGTTCAGGACAGTCCCCTGGAATTGAGAGGGTTGGGAAGCTGTCAGAATGACATTAATAAATCTGGAAATATAGAAATTGTATAGAGCATTGAAAACCAGTGTGAGTACCCTTTCTTTGTAACTTTAAATGAAGATGAATAGCAAACTGACCATTAATGGTCATTCTGAATTTCAAAATGGCTAGTTTAATTTTTTTCTAATGACATGAGAATGATCTTCTTAATCCCTAGAGGGGAATTGTAGGACATTTTTGTTTTCCAAAAGATTCCTCTATGTTTGTTGTTTTGTCTGCAGGAAAAGAGGCTGGGAGATTATTTAGCTTTTCAGTGTACCTCCACTGAAGGCAGAAGAAGAAGAAATGTGTTTAAAGTGATGAAAAGGATTTAGATTAGATATAAAGAACATTCTATTAATTAGAACAAGTATGGACTATAGGGCCCTAGAAGTAAGAAATAGGAGTGAGGAATAAAGCAACTAATTTCCTCTTCAGCTCTAACAATATTCTGTCTAGTGCAGGCCTTAGTGACTTAATAGTCTTAATGACCTGTTGTTTGTTTGTTTGTTTGTTTGTTTTGCAAGGCAATGGGGTTAAGTGACTTGCCCAAGTTCACATAGCTAAGTAAGTCTTAAGAGTCTGAGGTCAAATTTGAGCTCAGGTCCTCCTGACTCCAGGGCTAGTTCCACTGCACCACATAGTTGCCTGGTCTTAATGATCTCTTAAAGGTTTTTGTTGTCTAATATTATTATAAGCTGGCAAACTTAATTAAGGAGAAATTGGGAACTTTTAAACAGACCACTGTTCTTCATCGATTTCTCCTGCTTTTTTCCTCTTACATCTTTATTTTCTACTTTGACTATCTTTCCTCAGTCCTACTTTTCATTCTTTGCTCTCATTCTTTCTCTTCTTCCTTCTGAAAATAGTCTTCCTCTTTCACTTCAAAACACTTTTGTTAACCCTTGGCTACCTTTCTCCTCAAGACCCTTTCCAATCTCTATTTTTAAATTCCTATCCTATAGAAAGGCATCTCCCTTCTTAGAGACACAGCTGACCACACAAACAGGCTATTGCTTATACAATAATTTCAGCCTTCTAGCTTTGAATACCAAAGTACTTTGATTGTTTCACATGTTCATCTTGTTTCCCCATCTATTTAATGAGTCCACAGAGAGCAAGGATATCCTATACTTCATCTATATGCTTTGTATGCATGGTAGGCACATTCATGAAGAGAATTCTCATTGGCCTCTGCATTATTGAAGACTACTAAGATTTTCCTTCATGAAATTCTTCTCTAAGCATAAAACATGCATGTCCAGGTTCTCCTATCTCTAGTTAGTCTTTCCCTTTGGGTCTTTAATGGCCTCACTTCCTCCTCCTGTCCACTATATCTTGGCATTCTCCAAAATGCATTCTTTAGCCATTTGTCTGTCCCTCAGTGAGCTCAGCTTGGGCCCATTTTAGGATGAGAGTTCATGAAGAGAAGCAAGGGAGCTTCAGCTCTAGGGTCTGATGTGGTTGAGGTGGTCCTAGTGGATTACTTCTGTTGTATTCTCTTCAAGGATAGCTTTAAGGGGTTCAGATACAAGAAACATGACTTCATTATGAGACTACAAGCTTTTTAAAGGAAGGAGCTGCTTCATTTTTGTACCTCACTTAGCTCCAAGTAGATGCTTAATAAATACTTGCTGATTGTTTGACAGTTAATCTCACTGCATTGGGATGGAACTCAATCTGGATCAATGAGAAGTGCTGGCAATAAAACCTTTTTTTTTTAGGTTTTGCAAGGCAATGGGGTTAAGTGGCTTGCCCAAGGCCACTCAGCTAGGTAATTATTAAGTGCCTGAGGCCAGATTTGAACTCAGGTACTCCTGATTCCAGGGCCGGTGCTCTATCAGTGCCACCTAGCCGCCCCAATAAAACTTTTTTTAACTGATTAATTTTTCTTTATATTTCAATTTATTGTATACTTTCCTATATGTGCATATGTATATATGTTAATACTAGAGCAGAGAAAGAGATAAGAATCTTGTAATATAAATCATGAAATGTTATAGCTAGAGAGGACTTTAGATATACTTCTTTGCAAATAGCACCCAATAAATGTTTCTTTATGATTACTAATTGTTTAAAAACAGATAAGAATTTATAAATGCTGCTGCTAAGGCCTTTTCCCCTTAAGTAGCACTTCCCTTGTTCATGATGTTACCTTATTATTATAATTCACTGATAAAATCTTCAATTATATCAAAGATTCTTTAGTAATAGTTTATTCTTCTCCATAGATGGCCTATTAAAAAACCCCAACAACTAGTATATGAAAACACTTTCTTTGGTCCTCTGTCCTTGTATCAACTACTTTACATAAGGAAACTTTTAAAAAATGACATATCACACAAAAATTGATTGTGTATTGTTTAAATTACAAACAGGGAAGGAATGCTGAAAGTTCTTAATTTTGCTACTAATGATTAATCTTCAACCTAGCTATACCTAGGATAGGACAGCTGGGAATTTTCCTAGAGTGCTGAAATTTAGAGGCACTGAAATCCCTTAAAGTGGATTAAACAGATGAAAGCAACTAATATCCAATGATCAAGAATAATTAATTAAAATAGTAAGTCAGTAAATGGTCTACTCCTAATAGCCCTATTTTGCTTCTTTCTTCCTCTTGGTGGTTATGCCCTGTTTCGTTGTACTTTAAGTTCTAATGTTTCCTTCTTCCCTCAACTGATTTTGTCTTTAAAATGTGATTTCTGTCTACCTTTTTTATTGTTTGTTTTAAGATTATTTTTTGCTACTTGCTTTGTCAAAACAATTACTAGTTACATTTCTACCTTCCACTCCTTTCACACTTTTACTCAATTATTGTTTCCCAATAAAAGCGATTTCAGCATCCTTTTCATTCCCATTAGAAATAAAAGCTAGGGAAAGATCCTATTCTGTCTAGTAAAAAAAGTAACTTGTAGCCCTAGGAATAAATTTAACAACTTCCTTGACTTTCTGGGTTCTAAGAAGAAATTTAATATGCTCATTTTATTTATTTATTTATTTTTAGATTTTTGCAAGGCAAACGGGGTTAAGTGGCTTGCCCAAGGCCACACAGCTAGGTAATTATTAAGTGTCTGAGACCAGATTTGAACCCAGCTATTCCTGACTCCAAGGCCGGTGCTTTATCCACTACGCCACCTAGCCTCCCCCCACTATGCCACCTAGCTGCCCCAATATGCTCATTTTAAAAATGAAATTCCTAGGTTCTGTTTAATCTCTAAATCTTCCAAAACCAGTAAAATAATTTTATTTTCTTTTTCTTAGTGTCATCAGGTACATTGTTAAAGTCTCCCAATTTTGCTTCCCCAGTATATAATCTATTTCCCCCACTCTATCTCTAGCAATGTCAACATTGAATCTACCTTCTCTGGCTTGCCCTGTTTTTTCATTTATAGGAGAAATTATTTTAAGACAGGATAAGGAGTGGTTTTCAATGACTCCAGATTTCAATACATCATTAACCAAAGTAAGTAATGATAACAAATTTTAGTTCTGCTCTTAGAATCTGTTTTTTTTCTGCTTGATTAATATAAGGGATTTTTTTTTGGTTTTAATAATAGTTACAGACAAATAGGAATTATAAACATCAATATAAGCATGGTTAGGTAGAAACCCTACAAGATTAACTTTTGTTCATTTGTGTCCAACTCTTTATGACCCCATTTGGTGTTTTCTTGGCAAAGATACTGAAATGGTTTGCTATTTCATTTTCCAGTTCATTTAACAGATAAGGAAACTGAGGTCAACAGTATTAAGTGACTTGTTCGGGGTTAGTAGTTCAGGTTTAATTTAATAATATTTAAGAGATTTTATTATAGCATAAATCATGTAATAAATTATAAATATGATAATATACTATATTGCATATAGTATATACTACATATTCATATGATTGTTAATGGCACTAAATTGAGAAATGTCAGAGAGTAAAATATTAGCTATAGATGACAATATATCTTACATTCATTATTTCCCACCACTTTTACTACCATATCCAAGTTCAGAAGTTCATTAACTTTCCTATGAACTATTGTATTTTATGGCCTATTTTTTCACCTGTTGCAATTCTCTTCTCCCTTTACTGTGTCCTTTAATTCAACTCATGAAAAAAACCATTTATTAAGCATCATGTGTAAGTCATCAGAGTAGTTGCTGGAGATGCAGGTGAAAAATTAATAATTCCTGCCCTTAAGGAGTTCACTATACTCTACTGAGTTAAGTAAACACAAGATATTTGATAAGAAATTCTTCAACTAGAAGGTGGCACATAAGTTGAGACTTTGATAGAAAGTTAAAGATTCTAAGACATAGAGATGAAGAGGAAGGCACATATATTCCAAAATTGTTGACTGCCTATGCAAAGGAATAAAGATAGTAGAAGAAATGTTGAGTTTCTATGATGATGGGATCATAGACTTCAGATGTGAAAGGGATCTTATATGGCATCAAGTTCAGGTTACTCATTGTTAGATGATAAAACTAAGGCTTGGAGTAGTTCAGTGACTGGCCTGAGCCAGATATTAAGTATTGAGGTAAACGTTTGAATTCAGGTCTTGATTCAAAGCCCAGTGCTCTTTTGAATATATCACTCAACTGGGAAGACAAATAATAGTCTGACTGAGTATATGAGAGAAATAATAAGACCTAAAGCTGGAAACACATGATAGGACCACTTTGAAAGCAGCTTTATACACCAGGTTAAAAAGTGTGGATTTCACTTTAGAGGCAGTTGGGAGACATAAAAGATTTTTGAGCAGATGGATGATATGGTCAGACCTGTGTCTAGGGAGATTATTTTGGCTTTGGTATGGAAACCAGATTGGAAATGGGAGTGACTGAAGGCAGAGATTGATAAAGATTCTAATATACAGGCAAGAAGTAATGAAATTTTGTGGCATTATAAGTGATAAGACAAGTCTGAATAAGAGGAGAGAGGAAAAAGAAAAAGGAGGAGGGGAGAGAGAGAGAGAGAGAGAGAGAGAGAGAGAGAGAGAGAGAGAGAGAGAGAGAGAGAGAGAGAGAGAGAGAGAGATTGTGAGTCAGGAAAGATGAGGTTTGAAGATTGTTTTTGACAATATGGAACTAGAAGTCATAAGATATATTAGTTTAAAAGGGAGTCATCTTTTAAAAGCTAATTGACCCCTTGGAATCAAATAAAATTACTAGTAAAGTTTAGAGAGAGCTAGAGGGTTAAGGACAGAGTCTTGGTGAATGTCCATGTTTAGGGGATAAAAAAAGATAAGTCCAGTAAAGGAGGCTGATGAATCAGGGAAAAGAGTCAGGGAAGAGAGCAGTGTGAAGTTAAGGAGGGAGGAGGCAGTATCCAGAAAAAGGGAACTAATCCATAATGCCAAAAGCTACAGTGAGAACTAGAATGATTAAAAACTTAGAAAAGTCACTAGATTTATTAGGTAAGAGATTAGGTCAAGTTGGAGAGAATAATTTAAATCAGTTTATGAGGTCAGAATTCAAGTTGTAAGTGTTTAGAAAGTGAATGGAAGGTGAGAAAGTGGAAGCAACAGCTGTAGTTGAACTTTTGTAAGAACTAGATTGTGAAAGGGAGAAAAAATAGGCTGATAGTCTGAGGGAATGAATGGTAGGATCAAATGATGCTTTAAGCAAGTTAGTAGATAGCAGGGAAGGTATTAATAGTTAAGGAACAACAGAGAGAACAAAGGGAGTTATTGAAAGGGTAAGTTCCTAGAAAAGAAAAATGCAATGAAATCAGAGGCATAAGTAGAGGTAGTGCCTTTTGGCAAGGAAGATTAGCTCTTTCTCAAAGACTGGAGGGAATTGAGGACTATGTTGAGATATGGAGTAGAAGATAATTTCTCAGCAAAGTAGTAGGTGAAGTCTTTGTCTAAGTGTGAGAGTAAGGGTAATAAATGGAAACTGAGGAAAGAAGAGAAGTTCTAGAATAGCCACAATAGAGAATATCAATCAAGAAAGGTTTCCCATGTAACTAAATAGGGTAAAATTGAGACTACAGAGTATACATTTGTAATAGCTATTAGTGGTACCTCTTCCAGAGGTATAAAGCAGCACTCTGTTACTGGATTCATAAGATCTATTTAATAAAGGAAGGGATCTTATAAACAAGGAAACTGAAGCTCAATCTTTAGCAACTTACCTAAAGTCACAGAAGTAATATCAGAGGTGATTTGAAACTGTGTTCAGACTCTAGAATCAGTGTTCTTGAATAGTAGTAAAGGAGACAGATTGATTAGAGGGAGTAATCCAGAACTGGGGTTTGGCAAGGTAAGACTGGAAAGTGATTCAAGAATAGAAGATATTATATAGGTGAACTGACCATACTTTGGGGCCCATATTGTGAAAGAAATAAATTGAAGTGAGAACAAGGGTTACTGACAAAGAGAACAGGGAGAAGTAAAAGGATTAGAGATCAAAATGAGGATGAAGTGAAAATTTAGAAGTAATGGAGAAGGAAAGATGTAAGATTAGGTTTTTATTAAAGAGATAATGAGATTTAAAGCAGATAATGAGCTGGAAAGTCTGGGTGTTTGAGAGGACATATGAGATCCCCAAAATGAAATTAGGTGAAGTTGGTGTAGAGAAGATGACTTTGAATCAGACACTGAAGTCTTTAGAAAGTTCAAGGATCTAGAAATGGACATTTAGAGTGAGCCTAATAGAGAGATTACTGAATGATGGCAGCAGACAAGGGGACTAGAAATGGGAAAAGCAAAGATGTATTTCTCATTTATATGATTACCATCAAAAAGAAGGGAATATGTTAAATATTCTTCTGCCCAACTATGTCATTGGGTATGAAAAAAGGAACAACACCTAAGGAGGTGGCAAGGAATAATTCGTTCTTCAGGGAGCAAAGTTTCCATGACTACATAAAGACAGAAAAATTACAAGGAAGAAATTGGATAAAGAGAAGGGATTCTACAGAGCACATTGGTAAGGAGAGGTTAGAAGATAACAGGAATGGTAGATAGGAAAGGATGAGCTAGATAGAGATAAAAGTGATAGTTACAGCAAGAAATAAGAGTTTTTGTCTCAGCAAATTTCAATTTAGAACACAGAAATTAGTGAAGGGGGAAAAAGGCATTTCCTTCCCACAGCATATGGGAAATAGAAGTTAATTAGTGTTTACATTCTCTAGGGTCCTATGATGAGAGAGAAATATCAGTCTATTCTTTCTTGAATACCAATAAAGAATGATGATTGGTTCCCGGGGTCTGACTGAACTAACACTTGGAGTAAATTCTTTTGTTTTGCTTTCTTTCAAATTCCCATGGATACCAGCTAGACATGCCCTGGCTGGAGAACTTGCACTTGGATCTGATTGGATCTGGTGTCCCAGGATGGCTATGCAATCAATTTAGAAGTCTGAGGCATTGTTGTTCTTCTCACATGGCTTGGTGAAGCAGGGAGGAACAGAGCAGGCTTGATAATCTATCCTTTCAAGTCAAGTAATAAAAAAGGCAAGAGAGGGAGTAGGTTTATGAGCCTTGTTGTCATTGGTAATGGAAGTCTGAAGCATTGTTATTTTCTACAATAATTTGGTTATTCAGGTCATAATAAGTATTTCTTCTAGGTGCCAGTCAAGGTGGGAGTTTTACCTGCTTAGGTCTAGTGATGGGTTGACCAGGACAAGAGCCTTGGTAGGAGCAGCAGACTCAACCTATGTGGGAGCAGCAGGAAGTTTATATTTTTTTTTTGTGTGGAGACAATAGATAAAACCTCTGCACATGGCAGAGGATGTGAAGCATCCGTTCTCAATTGTCAGTTCCTTGTGCTAGTCTGAATTCACATTACCAGCTTCCTAATATACAACTGATCAATCACTCTATTGCTCAAACCTTTCAATTGTTCTATAATACCAAGTGAAGAAAAATTCAGATGTTTTGGTTTAGTATTTTAAATGATCTAAAATCAGCCTCTGACCTTCTTTTATAGTTTCACATTAAATTACTCCCCATCACCTGCATGTTCCTGCTAAATCAGATACTATTTTCCAAACTTATCCTATTATCCACCTTTGTTTATGTCCATGTGGTTTATTTAAAATGCTCCTCTTCATTTCTGCTTGTTAAAATTATTCCAATCCTTCAAAGCTCTGGTCAGAAAATTACTTTATTCACAAAGCCTTCTTTGATAATTCATAGCCAGAATTCATTATTCTTGCCTCAATTTCTTACAGCACTCTATTTATGTTTCTTCAGTTTATTTCAGTGGCATCATGATCTCACTGATACTTCCCATACAGATTGAATACTCTCTATATTATTTCCTCCTGGTTGATTTTCTCCATTTCTTTCCTTAAATGCTCCACAAAGAATTTCTCCTGAATCATTTAATATTTTAGGGGCACTAGTACAGTATTCTATCTTGATATATGACTGATTCACCTCTTTAATGATGTTTTTTATGCCTCTGTTCAAATGAAGTCATTTACTGGTGGTAGTGTGTTGTAGCCTAAAATAGCCAATTGACTTTAAATTTTTTACTCTTATAGGATCATGCTGTTTTGTGACTGATCTTCAAATTATATCACTGGGAAAATACTAGTATTAAAAGATAGATTTTTTATAGTAGAAACCAACTTGGAATTTTGAAAGCAACATGCAATTTCACTAATACAATACAGTCTAATAGTTTATCCCTTTCAATGTACCTACCAGAGAGACAACCTCATTCCCTTCCCTAGGCAAGTTAAACTGCCACAGACTCAAAGGCTAATTCAAAGGGCTACCTGACAAACTGTTATAGTTTAGACATAGCAAATTTTTTTATTCGTGTTTCTGCTAGTTTAGATGGTAAATTTATCCTATTTTTAGGGGGGGGGTTTTGCAAGGCAAATGGGGTTAAGTGGCTTGCCCAAGGCCACACAGGTGATTATTAAGTGTCTGAGGGCTGATTTGAACTCAGGTATTCCTGACTACAGGGCTGGTGCCCTTTCCACTGCACCCTCTAGCCACCTCTAAATTTATACTCTTATGAGTATAAATCATGGATATTCTTGAGGGACTCCATTTAGGAGCCTAGAAATAATCAATATAATATCATCTATTCATAAGAAAATATGAAGAACCATAATTGATAGGAAACCTATTCTATTTGAACTCTGCATAGATAATGGTGAACATTTTAATCCAGTCAGCTCCCAGAGGAAAGGGCCCATAAGATCAATTTGTTCCAATGACCATGAAGGAAGCTGAAGCAAGTGCTAAGGAGTGCTTACAGCTTGTTCAGAGGCTAAAGATACTAAGGTCATCCAGTGCATCCTGGGCCATCATCAGTTATCCTTAATTTTCTCTTACCACTGGATTTTTATGACTCTGGAAGAAGGAATGAGGCTGAAAATTTGTCCAACTTAGACCCATTTAAATTTAGTTTGTGAGCAAGTCAAGACATTGTCCCATTATGTCACTATTCCACAGAAGGATGAACAAAACAGTATGTCTTCTTGTTTGATTTTTATCTCTTGTTGATTGTTGAACAAAATTATTACAATGATTAAATCTATTATAGAATATTGTATGAATTGTTAACATTTTTATGGATAACAGTTTATTTTCTATTGAGTCAAATGTCTTTTTAAAGTCAGCAAACAATAGACTCAGAAGGTTATTATATTCACTACACCCCTCAGTCAAATTGTATGACTGAGATGTAATTCTCCCTAGAAAAATCACTTGCAAGAGTTTGCCCTGTTTCTTTATTTTTTCATCAAGAACACCCTTGATGTATGTATGGCAATTTCCAAAAAAAATTATAGTTAGAAGAAAATAAAAAAGTGGGCATTAATGCTGCTAATATCTATTCTCTATTTTATAAAAATCACCACTCCAATACTTTCCATTCTTTTAGAAAAATCCATTCTTTTAGGTATCTTGCAAATCAATCCTTCTCTCCCTCAAATGGTTTTATCAGCCCTTCAAGTCCATCCACTCTTCTTGATTCTATCTTTTTAACTACCATTTCTAGGTTCTAACAAAGTATTCTGAAATCTGAGATGTGGAATCCAAAAGTCATGGTTACATCATAGTAATGGATGAGAATAACTGAACTTAGAAGCATCAACATGCTGCCTCCATTTCATATCTTTCCCTTCTTTCTTTCAACTCCAGATATTTTCTTTATACAAATCATTATGTCCAAAATAGAATTCATTGTATTTTCCCTTAAATCAGATAGTCTAAGTCATTTTTGTGTGTGTCAGTATGATAAACCCTACAGACTACTTCTCAGAATTATATTTTAAATAAAATAAATAGGATCATAAAGGAAACCAATTATATTACAAGACAGTTATTAAAATATTTCTAAAAAACAGGCTTACAGACTTCTGGTTCAGAACCCCTGATTAGCTGCCACCAACAAACAGATAAATGCAGTGGCAGCAATCCTAAACTACTAGTCCTGTTTTCAGCCATACCAACCAACTGCCATTCACAAGGAAGGAAAGCTTACACAGCTGAAGTACGCCCAGGTAATGACAGGAGGGCAGGAAGTGCCAGGCAAGCCAAACTGCTGCATTCATATTGACCATCATCTTGCCTCAGCCTGATGGAGACAGCTCAGGAATCTGAATTTAGGAGCCATGGAAATAGTTACAGCCTAGTGTGATACTTTGAAGTCATAAAAGTGGGGAGAAAACCTTGTGGAGATACAGTCTGGGTAATTGTTCATGCAGGAGCTCTTGCTATTAAGTATCCTTGCCACCATTGAATGATTCAAATCAGAAACTGATAAGCTTTTACAAGCAGAAATGATATTAAAGCAGAGGAATTACCACCTATTTTGTTGCTGAATCCTATGAACCAGGGCACCAAATTTCCCTCTGACTTACAGCTAAAATCTTCACTGTCTTTGTAACCCCCCATTAGAAAATAAGCTCCTTGAGAGGAGAAACTTTTTCTATTTGTAATCCAGGAGTTTAACATAGTACTTTGCATGTATTAAGTTCTTAAAAAGGGTTTCTTTCATTCACTCAGTTCTAAAGCTTCTACTCTCCTAAATTTCCCTATTTCTTTTGAAAGCATCATGTGTCAGAATTACAATCTTGGCATTATATTAGATTCCTTACTCTTCCCCAACCCACAAACCCCACAAATTGTCAAATATTGCCACTTCTGTCTTTAAACCATCTCATATCTAACTTGTCTTAACAGTTACTTATCTATTTCATGCCCTCACCATCTCTTAACCTGTATTATTGCAAAAGCCTCTTAAATGTTTTCCTACCTCAGTTTTCAGACCAGTTGTCCATCTTATACACTATTGCCAAAATAATTTTCCTTAAGAACAGATGTGAACATGTGATTTTCCACTCAACCAACTCCAGTGCCTTCCTGTTGCCTCTACAATAAAACATAAACTCCTCTATTTATCTTTTAATGCCCTAAACAAACTGCCCCAATCTGGTCTTCCTGTTTCACTAGATATTATATTCCCTTTTACATTTACAAGCTAGGTTCCTCACTCAGAACACCAGATCTGCCATGATTTGCCCCCTTTCCTCTACTTCACAGAGTCATCCTTTTGCTTTAATATTCAACTCAGGCAACATCTTTTGCATAGTCTTTCCTAGCTTACAAAATGCTAGTGCTCTACCTACCAACCTACTTTATGTTTCACTACTTTGTATTCATCTATATTTATTAATTTCATATATTTGCTGTATCTAATGAATAATTGTCTCTCCCTCTTCTATTAAAATGTAAGCTCAGGGTGGCTAGGTGGCACAGTGGATAAAGCACCGGCCCTGGACTAAGGAGTATCTGGGTTCAAATCCGGTTTTAGACACTTAATAATTATTTAGCTGTGTGGCCTTGGGCAAGCCACTTAACCCCATTTGCCTTTCAAAAAACAAAACAAAACAAAAACAACAAAAAATGTAAGCTCATTGCAAGGAGGCAGTGTGTGCTCCTGGAAAACAGTAAATGTTGGTGGGTTGATTTTCATTATAATGACTTTTTACAGCTCTATGAGGTGGTACTGCTTGTAACAAATTTCCATCATATGCTTCTTCCATGATATTTTCCAAATGTGTTTACATTCTAAAAGTATAATTCTTGGCTGACATGTTGCTCTGTTGGGTAAGGCAAGTATTTTTCTGACCAAGGTGGTTTCTGGCATTGATTTTACATAAATCCAAGTTCTAGAAGAAGTGATGATAGTGAGAATCAGTGTCTTTACTTCTCTCCACTCTCTATTGCTTTTGGAATGGGGAACTTGTTTAAACCAACTGAGTTGGAGCTCATGCAATATCTTCCCATCTTTGTTCTTCTAATTTGGCATTAATTTAGACTTTGATCTAACCAACAGATAATATGAATGCACACAAATCTATGGTTATATAAGTATTGCTTTATCAATATTTAGGGTTATTTTGTCTAAACAAATTATTTGTTAACGCCCTGACTCCCAGTCCCTCTACCATTAAGATCTTTTCCAGGTCAGCATTTTTGTGCTGGCTACATTTTCCTTCCTTCCCTCCCAACCTCAATCCTTTAGTGGCCCAGTTCAAATCTATATTGCCTTCCAATCCCATTCCTCATTGCTTTTTTGCATTGTCCATTCAGTTGGTATCACCCTCTACAAAGACACCAATAATCTTTCTTTAAATAGATATGTATAGGGGTGGCTAGGAGGCGTAGTGGATAAAGCACAGGCCCTGGAGTCAGGAGTACCTGAGTTCAAATCTGGCCTCAGACACTTAATAGTTACCTATCTGTGTGGCCTTGGGCAAGCCACTTAACCCTGTTTGCCTTGCAAAAACCTAAAAACAAATAGATATGTGTATATATATATATATATATATATATATATATATATACACACACACATATGATGATGTTTATCCATCATTCTTTTTGTTTTTAGTTTTTTTTGGCAAGGCAGTGGGGGTTAAGTGGCTTGCCCAAGGCCACCCAGCTAGTAATTATTAAATGTCTGAACCCAGATTTGAACTCAGGTACTCCTGATTCCAGGGGCAGTACTCTATCCACTGTGCCACCTAGCTGCCCTTGTCCATAATTCTTGAAAAAGATCATTACATCACAGAGTTGATGCAAGCAAATGAACTGGATTTTGTTAAGAATGTGCTGTGCTTTCTCCTCTAGCATCATCTGGGCCCAATGACCAGATATGAATCAGGATGACTAGAGATGGTCTTGAATGCAAGGCAATCAGTGTTAAATGATGTGCCCAAGTTCATTTAACTAGTAAGTTGTAAGTGTCTGATGTCGGATTTGAATTCCTGACTCCATGGCCAGTTCCCTATCCACTATACCACCTAGTTGCCCATATAATATATTTGTATCTATATCTATATCATCTATAGCTATATATTTGTTCTCTCAATTGAGAAATAAGAAAAACAAAACATTTATAAAAATATATGGACAAGTAAAACAAATTCCTTCATTGGCCACGTTCCCAATCCCATCCTAATCCCTAAATGAAATCATCTGCTCTCAGAGTCTATCACTTCACTATCAGCAAGTAGGTGGTAGATGCATTATTATAAGTCCTCTGTAATTGCAGTGTGTCATTGTGTTGATCAGAGTTCTTTCAAAGTCTTTCAAATTTATTTGTCCTTATAGTATTATTATTATATAATTCTCTTAGTTATGCTCTCTTCATTGTATATCAGTTTATACAAATCTTCTTTTGTTTTTTTGAGGTCATCCCCCTCATTTGTTATTTCTGCATAATAATATTGCTTCATATCCATTTTCCATAACTTGTAAAGCCATTCTTCAAATGAGCACCCCTTCCCCCAATGTCTAATTCTTTACCATAAAAAGCTGTGACAATTTTTTTCTATACATATGGGATCTTTTTCTTTTTCTTTGATCTCTCTGTGGTACAGACTTAGTAGTGGCATAGCTAGGTCAAAGAGTATGCATTTCAATACTATTTTGGACATGGTTCCAAAACACTTCCAGAAACAATAATCTCTTATTTACCAAATGGACTGAAAAAAGTTCTTATCTTTTTTGATTTCTTTGAAGAATTTGACTTTACTGACCAGTCAGTCAACAAGCAATTAGTATGCACTTTATTTTCCAAGCACTGTGTATACAAAGAAAGGGGGGAAATAGCTCCAGCTCACAGTCTAATGGGGGAAACAATTTGCAAACAACTATTTATACTAGAATAAACCGGAGATAATCATAAGATTAATTGGAGATAATGAATAAAGAAAAATCACTAGTTCTAAGTGGGAAAGATAAAGGCTAAAGATTGATGGGATTGGAGGAGAGAGAGCTGATATAGTTAAAGATCTGTCATCTGGAAAATATTAATATTAAATTAATATTAAATATTGTTTTTGGTTGGCTATAAGGAAAGAAAACTAGGACAGTTGGGTAGAAGTTACATGAAAGGAGGTTTGCAGTAAATTTAAGGAAACACTTCCTAATAATTAGCTAACAAAAACCGGAACAGAAATGGATAGGGGTCTCCATCTCTATAGGACTTCAAGTAGGGGCTGGAAGGTTTCTGTGATCTCTTACATTTCTGTGATTCTATGGCTATGATTCTGGTGTTGCCCTAAAGGAAGTCAGGAAGTGAAGCCATCTCTTCAGTGTTTTTTACCACAAAGCACTAAAAGTCTCTTTAAAAGGAAATAATTAGATGCTTGCTCCTGGGAAATGGAATGTGTAACTTAATCTCACTTTTTCCACTCTAATGACTATGATTCTAAAATCTTTAGATCTCCCCTCTGAGTGCTGCATATTTTTACATAACTTCACTTTTCTCTTGGACTGATCCTTGGATCTCCTTTCTAAGGATTGCATTTTTTCCTTTTTCTTTTTTTTTGCACACCAATTTTTCATGTAGATTTGTCTGACTTTAATTAAAGTGACATAGAATTTTAGTACACTTTGGTTAAATAGGAGATTATTCTGTTGTTAACACATATCGCTTACCTTGCCCTGCAAAAACTTATCTAACACAGTTACATAAAGGCATATACCATTTCCTTCAAAAGTAATCACTGTCCTTTCCTTTTTGAATAAATAAGTCTAAACCATTATAATCTTGGCCAAACAACTTCAGAAAATGATTATACTAGGAACTGGAAGCAGAAGATTTGGGATCTAACCTTGGTACTGCCAGTATCCATCTATGTGAATTTGGGCAAAGCATTTCATTTATCTGAGACTCATTTTGTTTATCTCAAAGATGAAGGTTAAATAAGGTAGCCTCTAAGTACTCTGCCAGCTCTGATATCTTTTGGTTGCTGTTACCTTCTCCACATATAAGAAGGTGATTCCAAACATGCCTTGATTAAAACTTCCATCATGAATTTAATTTTTCTAGTGTGCAGGCTTCCAAAATGCCATACCAGGAACACTAGTTCAGAGCTCACTCCTTTTCTGGTAAGGTGTAGATGCTCCTGACTTTATACTTCCCCACCCTTGACCTTATCCCCCCTTTCTCATATTATACCTGGTCTCAATGACCATCACTGGTTTCACAATGTTATTTTATCTTGCCCCTCACTCTCACCCCTTCCAATTTCACCACTCAGCTTCTCAGGGATCTCAGTAGTTCCCATACAAACTTTGCCTGACTTTACTATGCTTTAATCACAGTCTAATGCCATTTCCATATGCTCTTTCATCCTCCTTTGTCTCAACTGCCCTGTTTCCTTCAGTTCACATCCTAAAACCCTCAACTCACCTTGTCATGTTTACATATCCTATTTCCCACCTAAACAACTTCTTAGACATCAACTGAATAGGTACAGGTTTATCAATAATAAATTCAGTCAATATTTAGTTAAGATAAAATAGGGAATTCTTTGGCATTAGTTTTAGGGACCTTTAGAATTAGGATAAGGATAAAAACCTTAAGCTCAAAGATATGTTATTAGTAGAAAGTAAGTTTAAACAAAAAACAACAACTGGGTTGGCTAGGTGGTGCAGTGGATAGAGCACCAGCCCTGGAGTCAGGAGGACCTGAGTTCCAATCTGGCCTCAGACACTTAATAATTACCCAGCTGTGTGGCCTTGGGCAAGCCACTTAACCTCATTTGCCTTGCAAAAGCCTAAAAAAAAAGCAACAACTAAGTGGCATGAATTAATTGGATGAGGACATAGGTCTATCTACCTTCAGGTTATGTAGAGAAGGGAGAAGCAGAGATGATTGGACCTTGAGGGGACCTGAATTTATCTCAATACTAAGTAGGGTGTGGTACAAAGAAGGGAGAAGATAGGGGTCCACTAAGCACCACAATAAAATAGCATAAAAGTTTTAGGCTCTTTCAGTATGAAGTGGGCACATGTGCTAAAACACTGATTTCCCAAGAGAAGATAAGAGATCTTATTCACTAGGCTCTGGACCATAGGTGGAAGAAATAAAGCAAAAGTACATATGGATACTTGTGGGAAACATCTAGTAGTACATAACATTTGTCTTAACATCCAAAAAGTTAGGTTGTGTTGGTGGCATACACATTGACTATTTCCTGTAATGCACTGAAGATTAAGAAATGAAAAATTGACAAAAATCCTTGACTAGATGCTTCTATCATGAATGAAAATGGGTTCAAATTTCATTTCCTGTCCTTACAACCTGCATAGCCTCAAGGAGGTTGCTTTCTCTCTTAACTTCAGCTTCTTTATCTGTTAATTGAGAAGTTTGGATAGAATTATGACTAAGCTTTAATCCTGTGATACAAAGAATATAGGGCTCAAGAGTTCATTTTATTGTTTTTTTGGGGGCTCTCTAAGGTCCATTACTATAAGAATTAGAGGTAGAAGGAAATGAGACATTTATGATCTATCGTGGGTATGTCCAGACACCAAGTGTAAGTATATAAGCTCCTAGCCTTCATGGAGTTTACAGATTAATGAGGAGATAAGACACAATTGTCAAATAATAGAAACAATAACAAAAAACCATTATATGCTAATCATATGCACCATGTAATATACACTGTGAGAAGTGCCAAACAAAGTGGATTCCATAGGCATTACTACTAAGTGAGCTGTGAATTTATAGGGAGTCTGGCAAAAGAAGCTGATGTTACCATTTGGTGCTAAAAGATAGGAGAACTCATTGCCAGAAGTACCATGGAAAGATACTACTGGTTTAGTGGGAAATAGTTCAAGTGATCTGGCAAATGACTAGGTATTCTGCTAGGAAAAATACTAAACTGTTTCTAAGTTAGAGGATCTACTTCCCAGTCGCATATCAAAAGGAAGCTATTGACAGCAGGAAGAGTCATATGTACAGAAATATTCACAGCAGCATTTGTGATAACTCGAAGCTAGAAACAATATTAGCCCAACGATGAAACTTTGATAAGCAGTGACAACTAGGAAGAATTCTAATAAACATGGGAATGTTGGATGAGTATCACTTGTATGAAGTTATATAGAATAAGAACATGGAGAACAAAGAATAATATGCTTGACAATAACAGTATAAATAAAATCAGATCTAAGAGGCAATAAGACTCAGGTGCAATTCAAAAGACAATTTAGTGACCATTCTGCTAAAAGTTAAATCATTCATATTTCTCTTGCTGTTGACAACTGTTAAATTATAAAAGTGGAAAGTGACAATCAATATTTGACAATATCAAGTCACAATCATACTTTCAGATGGTTTTGCTTAATACTTTCAGGAAATATATTTTGTGAGGGGTTTTCTTTGGGTGTCTGTAGAATCTACTGTTGAAATATATGAACAAATTCTTTAAAATGAACAAAAATGACAAAGATCTAATATTCACATCCAGCTCCACCTATCTTCATTACCAAGTCAAATTCTATATTATAATTTTAATCCCTTTATAAATATAAGCCTTCACACTGCTTTTTAATGACTTTTTTCTTAAAATAAGCATTGATTTCCTTTTATATAATTTCCTTTCCAAACTCTTTATTGTTATTTTTTAAAATTGTTAATCTAATTATAAGCACCATGATGCTCTGTGATGCATTTGCCTGATCTTGTAAGGACAATGAATTCTCCTAGAGTTCCCCTTGCCCTTGTTCCTTTTCAATATAGAGGGCAACATCATCCTTCCAGTCCTTCAGGCTTGCAAACTAGAAGTCATCCTAGATTATTCACTCTCTCTTAACCCTATCCTCCAACCAATCTGTTGCTAAGGTCTGATAATTTCCTTTTTGTGACATCATTCAGATACATGCCTGGAATGTTCTTCTTCTCATCTCCAACCACTATCATTCCTGCCTTCCTTTAAGTCCCAACTAAATTCTGTCTTCTACAGGAAACATTCCTTAATCCTTCTAAATTGATTATCACTTTTTCCCTCTTTTAATTGTTCCTATTTTTCCCATATTTAGCCTATAGGTTCCTATTTGTCTGCTTGTTGTCTCCTCCCATGAGCTCATATAAATATTCCAGATGCTACAGACAACATGTGAAGGCCAGCAGATGACACAGAGCCTATGTCTAAATACTTAACCCAAATTTTACAAAAAGAAAACAAAAAAAATCACAATTCTTCTCTAATACAAAGGGGAAGGCTAAAACATTTTACAGCCTCCAGGTGGAATGGATCTCAGGGTGGGGGTGGAGTATGCCAGTCAGTCTCCTTTTCTCCTGCAATCATTATTTCCCTTCTTTCCTTTGTCAATGAAATAGGTCAGAGGCAGGACTTTAGAGCTCGGCTAATGCACATTAATTTGGAACCTTTTTTTTATGTGTAAATGCTGATATAGCATTTTTTTGAAAATGCTTATTTATTTTCTTTGACCATTTATCTTCTAGGGAATTGTTTTGTAATTATATCTTTTAGTTTTGAGTGTGTCCTGATAGACAGACTACAAAAACAGTTTATTTTTTGTAAAGTTGTTTAAAATAAGTGTTCCTTTGTGGCTACCATGGGCAGCAAGGTGGCAGCCACCACATGGGAGGTAATCGATGAAAAGTCTATTATTTATGATTGTTAGGCAAAGCATGATTATCTTCACAATAAAGGCTTTCAGGAATGACAAATGTTAAATTGTAAATGAAACCAATTTAATATCACAATTTGTATAAAATGAAGGAGAAAAAAATCTCCTAATTTGTTTCTAATTCAGCTGGTCTATAAGGTAACCTGAGGGTTTGAGTTATTGTTTCTTAAAGTGTAAGTTTTTTTTAATTTAGATAGCATATTAACTCATTTTTGATTTTCAGTTATCTCTAATATTTAACTGTTAAAAGTTCAGGTTTAATTTCCAATAACCTATCAGATTTCCTATAATTTTCATTGTTCTTCTCTTTAGTATTGGAAAGTTCTGATCATGTAGAATCATTGTTTTTAGAGAGATACCAAAGACTAGATGAGAATCAGTGTTATCCTATTATGAAGGATAAAATTCAGGCAGGAGAATGGTACAATTATGAGACACATTTTATTGAAGCCATCAAACTTCTGTTTATCAAAAACCATAAATGGTTAACAAAAAATGAAATGGAAGTGGGGGAAGTTTTTCAAAAGGTATTTTGTATATGACTTTAGACAAGAAAAAGTTCCTGCCTTTTGAGTTTGTTATGTTTTGATCATGTACAGGGAGAATAAATCATATTAAATATTTATTTTCCCACTTGAAAAAATGAACTAGACTTCTCATTCTGTTTTCTTCTGAATTTTATCATTGCTATATGGAAATGCTATTGGTTTTTATGGATCTATTTTATCATTTGTCAAAGACTGATTCTACCTCCACCACATACAATATATATTCCCAACCATAGCCTAGGTGCTTATCACCTCTAGCTGAGACTACTGGAACAGACTCCTAAATGAACTCTTGACTTCCAGGTTCCTTCTTCTTGAAATTATCCTCCATAAAGCTACCAAAAATAAAATATTCCTAAAGTGAAAGTGTAGTCATAAGAAAAGCCTAATCTGGCACACAGTAAGTCTTAAATAAATGCTGGATTAATATAACTGCTCAAGAGTTTTCAGTAGCTCTTTATTGATTTAAAGTCATTCATAATCTGGATTCAGCCTCCATTTCTAGGATCATTTCACTTTATTCTTTTATTCTCCTTTATGTACTTTATGCTCTAGCCAAACTGGTCTGTTTGTAATGAATTGACCTTAGCATTCCATATCATCTCTCCCCCCCCCCCCCCCAGTTTGTCTTCAAGGCTTGGCATACATGCTCTCCTCCCTGCCTGCTTCTTCAAGGAATACCTCAGATAAACATCCGAGAAGTTGTCTTTGTTGAGCCTGTTTAGGTGACACTCCTGCCTTCGCCTCAAGAACACAGGCACCCTGCAAATGGGGACTTTTTTTTAACATATCAAACAAATTGTATTGTGTCAATTAACCAACCACTAAACACTTATTAAGCCTCTCTCTCTGGGCCAGACATTGTGCTAAGCACTGGAATTTTTGTCAGGCAAGAATTGATTCTTATATTTCTCATAAAAATGTTGTACTATTTGTGTTCATTTATTGTATTTCCTATTCTTTTTTCATAATCACTAATCTCTGAACTCCTTCCTTAAACCCTGGGGGAAGGCAGGACTCTCAAAGGTCCAACAGACTTGGCCAGACTTTGTGTCTGTGCACTGTGATGGTGGGGAGGGAGTGGGGGTGGGGTGGGGGGCATATCTGTGACAGAGAAGTTAAGTGTATACTAATGAATTCAATAAAGAGTTTTCATGTGCTGCTCATGTATAAGACCCTAGGAAGAAAGAGAGCTACCCAGGCTCTTTCAGCTTAATTGGGGAAGAAAGGTACATACACAAAGAATTACAGAGGTGAAATTCAAGCTAAAAACCTAAGAAAAATTTGAGGAGGAAGGGATTGCATTTAGTTGAGAAGGTCAGAAATGGTTTTAAGAAGAATCATCACCTGAGTTGGGTTGTGAAAGAATGGACAAATTAAGCAGACAGAAAAGGACAATAGCTAAGAAAAGGACAATAATGCAGCATCACTGTGCAGTAAGAAACAATGAACATGATAAAAACAGAGATGAATGGAGACTTGGACTGATGTAAATTGAAATAAATAAATGTGCAGAAAAACAATAAATGCAGTGACTTTAACAATGTGAATGGGGAAAAAATAATAGTATTAAAACCACTGAAACTGGATGCTGTGAAAATAGAATCACCAAACTTGATCTCCTACTTCTTTTTAGAGCTGGTGGACCATGAATGTGTAATACCATATAAAATGCCAAGATATGTTAGCTTTGCTGAACTTTTTCTTCTATTGTTTTCTTCTTTATTACAGGGAATGATTCTTTGGGAGGGTCTTGGGGATATATATATATATATGGGTAATACAAAAACAAAAGAAAATAATAAAAAATAATAAAAAGGAACTGAGGTATGGTAGATATCCATTAAAAATACAGGAAACATTATAGGCAAAAGTATAGAGCTGAGAGGTCAATAGAAAAGATGGATATACATCAGGTGGGGAAAGGGAATCCATTAAACACTTGGGAAATATTATGCAAGGGTATGAAGCTGTGAGAAGATAAAAAGAGAATTGGGGATAGAAATACCTGTTTGACCACAATGCAGAGTAAAAGATTGTTATGAGAAAACTAGAAGGCAGATGGATGACAGATTTCAGAGAGCTTCTATTGATAGGAAAAGAAATTTATATTTTATTCAGTAGGTAATAGAGAATCATTAAGGGTCTTTAAGAAGAGTAGTGATATGATCACACTTGTGTTTATTATTCAGGCAGCAGCAGAAAGGATAGATTGGAAAAGATAGATTAGAACCACCCATATCAGCTAGGAGGAGGTTAATTACAATAAGCTAGGTGGGGTGTGATATATGTGCCTGTGTATGTGTATATGTGGGTGCATGTATTTCTTATATCCTATGACCTTGCTAAACTCATTTATTATCAATTAACTTTTTGACTGAGTACCTTGAATTTTCTGGGTATGCAATCATGTCCTTTAATAAGAGATCTACCTGCTTTTGGTTACCAATGTTAATCCTCCTTAATTCTTTTACATTGTTGAGTCATTTAACTCATATGTTCAAAAATCTTCAGTAATTTTGGACTTCCTACTGAGTAAAACTCCTCTGCCTAGAATTCAAGGTCACTTATAGTCTGAAACCACCTTGCCTCTCTAATGTTATTTGACGTATTTTCTTCCACTCACTCCACATATTCCAGTCAAAATGGAAAATTCTCTGCCCCATAAACATGTTTTGAACTTTAATGACTTTGTTTCTGCTGTTCAACATTCTGGAGTATCCATCCTATCCCCTCTTCACTTGTTAAATTATAACCCATTTTAAAACTACATTCAGATTTTCTGGTTAACAAGCATCTTCCAGGAAGGTTTCTTTGCTCTCACTCCCACCCACCTTGTTCTCTCATTTATAGGTTTTGTGCTCCTCAAATAAGTTACCAGGATAAAGAAATGTTTTCACCAATGACTACCTAAGACCTAAGGACTACCTAAAAAACTGGCATTGATATTTCACATTTTGTTTAAAATTAAAGTGCTAATTATTTCTTCCTTCACCCAAGTGGTAATCTCCTCTGAATTCTTTCACTTGCCCACAGAATCTGTTAGTCTCACAAAACTTGCAGTATCTCTCCTAATGACCTCAAGAAGGCCCCTACCTAATCCAAACCCTAGATAGACACTCTCTCACGAGGCTGTAGCAAAAACTAATTTATGTTTGGCAAGTAGAGTAGTTAAGAATGTTGCTTTTATTTATTTTATTATCTGTATATTTTCTAAAGGCTGAGCAAGGCAGTTTAGTTTAACCAAATAAAACATTTCAGAAGGCTTATAAACATGAACTTATTTGTGGTTTTTCTAAACTATCCCAGACAAATGGTCATGTTTTAAACATTGTCAAAGGAAACTTCACAAGCTTCCTAGCAACCTATTGGGGTGAATAAAAACTTTTATGGAAAGATCTTCAATACATCTGGTGTAAAGCCTTCCTCATTTAATGCAACACCCTTCCTTGGCAAAGAAAAGATGGCCACTATTTTCTGTGTAGTTAGCAAATATAGTTAATTGTTGAAGATAATTATTACTTGCTCAATCATGAATGGAATGGAGTATAGGTACTTGTAGGATGAGTCCTGTGAAGAACTGAAAACAAAGTTCATCCTTAACCCTTTTCTTCTCTTGGAATCTTTACAAACCTTAGTTCCTTCTCTTGGTACCCCATCTTATCCCTTAGACTAGAGCCTCTGGTCATTAAGTACATTCTAATGCAATAATCTGCCTTCCTGAGAAGCATTCATAGTACACATCATCCCCTTTTCCTTATCAAACCTTACACACTTGAGGTTCCACTTCTAGAGGGGACATTTTTCAGCTAGCTGTCACTTGGAGAACCAAATGATAAATGAATATTAGTCATGGACAATTGGGGATTTGGTATGACACAAGGAGCACTTAATCAGGAATCAGCAGACCTGGAATTTTCTGCCATTTTGTGACTTTGGGCAGAGTCAATTTACCTCTCTAGTTCTCATTTTCCTTATCTTGAAAATGAATATATTGGACTAAATAATTTTTCAAATCCCATCTGTGACCCAAGGCTCTTTGGTTTAATGTGCTATACTTATAGGAGGTACTTTTGTTTATAATAGCAAACTCTGGGAGATATGAAGCTCTACCTTAAAGACATGAATCTGTAAGTGGGGAATCTCAGGAACCACAGCAAGTTGGGACAGTTGAGCTTTGATAATGCCTTCTAATTTTCTCCCATCTATGACATAGCTTAAAGTTGTCACAACATACATTTAAAAGGTAAAATTGGAAGCTCCCAGAACCAACTGTATTCAATAAAGGAAGGCCAATGTGACCAAGGACATAGGTTCCTAACCTATATCAACCAGAAATTTGATTAAAATTAGACAATGTGTAACTAGTGAGAGAAAATTGGAGAGTTTGGGTCAGAAAACAGGGGGAACTGGTCCCTGAATCTCCTTAATGGGTAAAATTAAGCTTTACTTGCTCTTGAATCCTCTAAGATATTTAATTTTCTAATTTCTAAGGTGTGAAACATCAGGGTCTGGGCTGGGGACAAAAAGGAGTGAAGCGCGAGTATCGCTGAAGCAATGTGTGACAAGAGAGAAGGACAAGAAGATGGAGCTGCTGACTGGCAAACATCCTTTTTGAGTTGAACCATATGGCTGGGTGAACCTGATTCTTTTAGCCACTCTAATATTAATCTTTCTTGTTGCTTATTCCTTGGTTTCATGACAGACAATGCTTGAGTGACATATTAGGTGAGAAACCCAGAATGTAATAACATCATATCATGGGAAAACTCATAAAGCCATGACTTTGTGGCATATGAATATTACGTGGAGTTTGCACAGGTATTAAATGTACTGTGGTTGGATTTTGGAAGCCTGTTGTATCCTGACACCAGCATTTCTATGCTGGCCTAGAGGGAAGCAGGACTGCAGTTTTCTGGTGATTGGAGCATATGGAGAAACAGTCTGAAATGTTTCTTGTCATCACCTCTCACTGACAGACCGCAGACAAAGGAGTCAACAGGGAGAAGGCTGACCAGTTGATCTGGTGAAAAAATTGATGGTGATGTCTTGTGAATTTGTCCTTCTTGTTCCTTTATGAATAAGTTACTTTTTTAAAAAAATGAACCAAATTTTGTATCCTGGTTGGAGACAACTGTAAATCTGGCAGCAGAGAACCACTATCAACCACTATCTGTAAGTATATTCGAAGAAATATGTCTAGACAAGAGCATCTGAGCAATAGTCTCCTAGAATAATGCGTTTTTGATATTAGGGATGGAATACAAAATATTGGACACACACACACACACACACATATATATATACATATATATATGTATATATATATACATATATATATACACACACACACACACACATAATGTTTGACCCAGAAAGACCATTGACAAAAAGGTCCTATCACAATTATTAAGACAGACTCAAAAATGATATACTTACTAAGAGCTAGTTCTTTGTAATATAATTTTTGCTTCAAAGATATAAATATTAACAATTCAACATTCAGTTGATGCTTAATGGGCCACTCCTTATATATTCCTTATTTCTTATTTCTACCCTGAGAGAAAACCCAGGTAATTTTCAAGGAGAGTAGAGGAAGAGACAAGCTTATTATAGAAGCTGTACTGCTGTAACCTTAGAGAACTGATTTCCCATCTCTGGGGTTATTTTATAAAGGGAGAAAGCTGTTCTATTGGATCCTTCATATTTTTTCCATTCTAAACCCTATGATACTATGACTCTGATTCACAAACAAAAGTAACTTGGAAACAGTACCTAACCTCTCTATGAATCAATGCAGAAGTTCTAGAGAGTTGATAATCATTTGCTTAGCTTCGTGGCTCTGTTAAATTTTAGAGGCAGAGTTGGAGCTTTGGTATTCCACTGATTCCCAGCCCAATGCTCTTATCAAACCAGGTTCACCTCAAGAGTCAGGGGAAGTGGTGGAGGCAGATTTTGAACTCAAGTCTTCCTAATTCTTAAGCCAACATGGATCATTATATTATCCTGCTGCTGCTTTAGTTGCAATGAGAAAACATAAAGATAGCAGCAGTATGTAGGAAGAAGGGTTAAAAGTGACAAATTGGAGAGGGGGGAAATGGGGAAAGGATACTATCTATGAGAATTCTAGCCTGTTAAAGAAATGTAAAAATCACTGAGGCAGTGACTTAAAAGGGGAAAAAAAGGGGCAGCTAGGTGGTGCAGTGCATAGAACACTGGTCCTAGAGTCAGGAGTACCTGAGTTCGAATCCAGCCTCAGACCTTTAATAATTACCTAGCTGTGTGGCCTTCAGCAAGCCACTTAACCCCGTTTGCCTTGCAAAAACCTAGAAGGGGGGGGCAAAGAACTGATCTGTCTATTAATTTGTTACTTTAAGCACTAAAAGGTACTTGGGGACAGAACAGCATTTCTTGAAATGGGAATAACAAAGGCTATTAAAACAGTAAAGGTGTCACTTCCCATGCCCACATGTATGGAAAGTAAAGTAAGAATTGTTGCTTCATTACCTGCTGTTCAGCCTACCTGCCTTTCAAGGGTGACCTTAAACCACATTCAATTCTCTTTTCATCTGTCTTGAACAAAGGCTTATCTCTTTTGAGAAAATGTAATATTTTCTATCTTAAACTCTTTGAGATATTTCCTAGTCAACTTTATTCATTTCAGCCCCCAAAAGCTTCAGTCCAGTTGCTGGGCATTGTTTTGTCATGGTGAAAATTATTAAGGCAAGGTATTTTTCTTCAATTCTTTAAAAATTATAATTTCATCATTTTTCATGCTCCTCTTTATTGACATAGAGCATATCATCTTCATAAATGCTCTTCATCATTACTGTGACCCAAAACCATTTATACTTGGTGACTAAACATCTGATGATGAATGATGCTTACTTTACACTTAGGCTAGTCTTTGAATGGCAGTTCATTGCCAGGCTCTACCTGAAGTCTTTCCAATTTGATGGTCCATAGATGCCAGGTTAAGAACTCCTAGACTTTCCAATTTTTATCTTAATTTTTTAGAATTTTCAAAGTGAGATATATAACTATTATTTTTTAATTTTTGCAAGACAATAGGGTTAAGTGATTTGCCCAATGTCACATAGCTAAGTAGCTATTAAGCAGCTGAGAAAAGATGTGAACTTAGGTCCTCCTAACTCCAGGATCAGTTCTCTACCCAGCTGCTTCAAGATATATTATTAAGAGTGATAGCTAACAGTGAAGTCAGGAAGACTTAGGATTGAATCCCTCCTTATGTACTTTGTGATCCTGGGCAAGTTAATTAATTTTTCTTCACCTCAATTTCCTCCTCTATAAAATAAGGGAGGTTGGAATTGTTGAACCATAAAATCCTTTATAATTCTAGGCTATTAAAACAGTAAAGATTTTAACACACTACTTGCATTATCTGATTTGATCCTCACAACTATCCTATAAGGTAAATTTACATATAATATATATGTTAATATATACATTTATACACATGTATTTTTATATAAAATTCATAGCAGAATATAAAATGAACAGACAGAATTAGAAAAAAGTAAAACCATGTAACTGAATAGGAAAACAATGAGCATATAGCAGTCCAAATATCATTTGACTGAGAATGCTCCTGATTGGCAAAAGGAAGCTAAATGGGATAAGAAAGGTATACTACAGGAGACTTTTTCAAAGGGAGAACAGTGTATTAGCCCAGTTGCAATTTCTCATATTTACTAACTCATACACATGAGAAACTAAGTCCAGTCCAAGAATATTTACTTCCAACAAAGTACAAGGTAATAAATGGAAAATTTAATAGGTACAGAATAATTCTAGGATATTAAATGGATAGCTGCCCTTAGGCTGGCTAATAGTACATTTTCAGCCTTTCTTCTCTAATTGTTTACATTTGATGCCTGAAACTTATCATGTGAGAAATCAAAGTCATCAAACCAAAAGCCCGTTTTTCAAAATTGTTCATCAGTGCCAGTAACATTTCCATTTTTCTAGTTCTTCAACCTTGTAAATGGGATGTTGATTTGACTTTCTTAACTCCCTATGGTCCCTCCTGCCTAGATTTTTACATCAGCCTATTTTATCTAGTCTCCTTTATAACTAGGCTCTCCACATCTAATTGATCTGAAAAAAAAGTTGCCAAAATGTACCTTCTTTACTAACCCTTTCATTATGTTACTCCTTTGCACTTAGAACTTGTAGTTGGTTCCTGATTTAATATTGAAGCATAATTCCTCAGCCTTCCATCCAGGAACTTTCACTGATTGGTCACTTCACATGCTACTTCACATTTTCCTTGTCACAAGATTACCTAAAGCCTATGTAAAGTATAGATAAGTCATAGACTTTTATAAGATCATCTAGACTAGGGCAGTGTGAAGGCAGCATTTCCTGGGAACTCCCCCCCCCCCAACTCCAAAAGCCAAAATTATGACTCTAGCCAAAATTTAGAGGGGCAGAACCCACAGAAAGACTGAGTGATACATTTTCCTAGTCCAAGATAACTTAAAAGTTCTGCTGAAAAATTATATTTCACCAGGACTAGGGGTTGGAAAAAAAAGCCCTGGCAGCAGTGCAACCCAGCCCAGCCCAGCGTAGCCCAGAGATCACTGGCAACAGCTTGAAGAGGTGGGGACAGAACTCTGCTATACCAGAATAAGTGTTGAGTGAGAAGCACCAGCCTCAGAATCTGTAGCGAGAATCTGGAGAAAGCAGCCTGCACCCCCAGAGACAGTAAGGGAAGTCTGCAGAGATTTTTCTGCTTTCCCTTGGGGTAGGACTCTGCTGTTTGCCTACACTCAGATCCAGGTTGCAGTTTGGGTTTCCATACTAAGATAGGAGGATCCCTCCTTATAGCTTCAGGGCAGAGGGAAGTATTTGGACTGTTTATATATCAAAGCACAGGCAAGAGAGCATAAGATCTTGGAGGAATAAAGGTCCCAGTGGGGTATCTCAAAAAAAAAAGCCCCAAAGCCTTGGAAGTGCTGTAAATTAGTCTCAGGCTGAGAAAGTGAGTAAACAACAAAAAAAAGAATCTGAGCATAGAGAATTACTTTAGTCCCATGGAAGATCACAACATATACTCAGATGATGACAAAATCAAAGCTTCCATATCCAAAACCTCCAAGAGAAACAGAAAATGGGCTCAGATTATGGATGAGCTCAAAAAAGAGTTTGAAAATCAATTAATAGAGGTGGAGGAAAAATTGGGAGGAGAAATGAGAGTGATGCAGAAAAATCATGAAAATCAAATCAACAGCTTGGTGAAAGATATACCAAAAAAACCTGAAGAAAATAATATGTTAAAATCCCGTTTAGGCCAATGGAAAAAGCAAAACAAAAAAGGCAAATGAGGAGAGGAATGCCTTAAAAAGCAGGACTGACCAGCTGGAAAAGGAGATTTAAAAAAAAAGCTCTCTGAAGAAAATAACTCCTTCAAATGCAGAATGGAACTAAAGGAAGCTGATGATGTTGCAAGAAATCAGGAAGAAATAAACTCTTCCAAAAAAGCCAAAACTTAGAAGAAAATGTGAAATATGTCATTGGAACAACAACTGACCTTAAAAACAGATCCAGCAGAAATAATTTAAAAATTATTGGGCTATCCAAAAGCCACGATCAGGAGAAGAGCCTAGACTTCATTTTTCAAGAAATAATATAGCAAAATTGCCCTGAGATCCTAGAAGCAGAGGGCAAAAATAGAAATTGAGAGAATTCACTGGTCACCTCCTGAAAGAGATCCCAAAAGAAAACTTCCAAGAATATTATAGCCAAATTCCAAAATTCCCAAATCAAAGACAAAATTCTAAAAGCTGCTAGAAACAAACAATTCATCTACCAAGGGTCCATAGTCAAGTTTACACAGGATCTGGTAGCATCTATATTAAGGGCTCGTAGGGATTGGAATGTGATATTCCAGAAGGCAAAAGATCTTGGTTTACAACTGAACATCAACTACCCAGCAAAACTGAACATTGTCTTTCAGGGGAAAAGATGGACTTTCAATGAAACAGGGGACTTCCAAACTTTCCTACTGAAACAACCAGAGCTGAACAGAAAGTTTGACCTCCAAGTACAGGACTCTGGTGAACCATAGAGGGGTGAATGAGAAGGACTAACCATGAGGAACTTAATGATATTGAACTGTTTGTATTCCTGCATGGGAAGAAGATATTGATAACTCATATGAACTTTATCAATTATAAGAGCTGTTAGAAGGAGCATATATAGACAGGATATAGGAAGGAGCAGAATATAATGGTATAATATAGTAAAAAGATGGAGTCAATGGGTGATAAAGCAACATACTGGGAGGAAGGAAAAGGAGATGATGAAGAAGCTAAGAAAATTCACATAAGAGTCAAGAAAAAGCTTTTTCAATGGAGTGGAAAGGGGGAAGGCAAGGGGGAATGAGTGAGCCTTCATTCTTATCAGAAATAATTCAGAGAGGAAATAACGTATACACTCAATGGGGTGAGGAAATCTACCTTACCCTAGAGAGAAAAAAGAGAAGAAAGGGATGGGATAAGGGAGAGTGGGGCGATGGAGGGGGGAATAGGTGATAGAAAGAGGGAAGATCAAGGGAGAGGGTACTCATATACAACACACTTTTGGACAGGGCCAGGATGAAAGGAGAGAGTGAATAGAGTAAATGAGAGTGGGGAGAAATAGAGTGGAAGTACAGCTAGTGATAGCAACTGTGGGGAAAATATAGAAGCAACTTCTCTGGTGGACTTATGATAAAGAAAGCAACTCACCCCAGAGACAGAGTCATTGGAATCTCAACACAGACTGAAGTACATTTTTCTCTCTCTCTCTCTATTCTTGAGGTTTCTCATCTTCTTGCAGGGGGGAAGGGGTTTATGTTTACTCTTATAATGCATTCAGTGTAGAGACAACAATGTAGAGACTATCAGACAGCCTTCTGTGGGGGGAGGGACAGTGGGGGGAAAATTGTAAAATTCAAAACCTTACAAAAATGATAGGTAGATGCTACTATTGCATATAATTGGAAAAAAAATAAAATGTTAATTTTAAAAAGTTCATCTACACTAATTTGTATTAGTCAGAAATCTACTGTCTAAGTTTCACTGAACTTTTAAGCTAAGAAGGATTATTATATTTTACTTTATTGGAAATAGCATTTTATTTTTTCCAATTACATGGAGATAGTTTTCAACATTCATTTTATTTTATTTTTTTAGTTTTTAGGGGTTTTTTTGCAAGGTAAGGGGGTTAAGTGGCTTACCCAAGGCTACACAGCTAAGCTAAGTAATTATTAAGTGTCTGAGGTCAGATTTGAACTCAAGTACTCCTGACTCCAGGGCTGGTGTTCTATCCACTGTGCCACCTACCCACCCCTCAACACTCATTTTTTAATAAAACTTTGAATTCCAAATTTTTTCTCCCTTCCTTCCATTCTCCCTTTTTTTATTTTCCTTCCCCATACAGTAAGCAATCTGCTGTAAGTTATACATTTGCTATCATGTAAATATATTTCCATATTTATTATCTTGCGAAGATGATACAAACAAAAGGGAAAAACATGAAAGACAAAAAACAAAAGAGAAAATAGTATGCTTTGATCTGCTTTTATAATCTGCAGTTTTTCATTGGATCTGGATTGCATTTTCCAACATGAATCTTTTAGGATTGTCTTAGATCATTGTATTTCTTTGAAGTGCTAATTCAATCATAGTTGATCATCTCACAGTACTGCTATTATTTTGGACAATGTTTTCCCGGTTCTGCTCACTTCACTCTGCGTCAGTTCATGTAAGTCTTTCAGGTTTTTCTGAAATCTACCTGCCCATCATTTCTTATAGCACAATAGTATTCTATTACATTCATATACCACAACTTGTCAAGCATTCCCCAAATGAAGGCCATTCCCTCAATTTCCAATTCTTAGCCACCATAAAAAGAGCATTAACTATATTTTGTATAAATAGGTCCTTTCCCCTTTTTATGATCTCTTTGGGTTATATACCTAATAGTAGTATTGCTAGATCAAAGGATATGCACAGTTAGGTTGCCTTTTAGGCCCAATTCCAAATTGATCTCCAGAATGGTTGAATCAGTTCGCAACTCAAGTAACAATGCATAGTGACTCAGTTTTCCCATATCCCCTTCAATATTTATCGTTTTCTTTTTTGTCATAGGTATGAAGTGGTATCACATAGTTGTTACAATTTGCATTTCTCTAATCAATAGTGATTTAGATATTTTTTCTTAACTATACTAGCTTTAATTTCTTCATTCAAAACTGCCTGTCCATATTAATGTGAACTAATTAGGAAATGACTTGTATTCTTTTTTTAATAAAAGAAAGATTTTATTTATTTTGAATTTTACAATTTTCCCCCAAACTTGCTTCCCTCGCCTACCCCAGAAGGCAGCCTGTTAGAATGACTTGTATTCTTATAAATTTGACTCACTTCTTTATGTATTTTAGATATGAAGTTTTTATCAAAAACACCAGATGTAAAAATTGTTCCCAACTTTCTGCTTTCCTTATAATCTTGCTTGTATTGTTTCTGTGTAAAAATTGTTTAATTAACATAATCAAAATTATCCATTTTGTATTTCCTAATGTTTTCTATCTTATGTTTGGTTATAAATTTTTCTCTTCTCTCTAGATCTGACAGGTAAACTGTTCATTCTTCTCTTAATTATGCTTATTCTTATCTCTTTGTCTAAATCATGTGCCCATTTTGAGCATATCTTGATCTATGTTATGAAATATGTTCTGTGCCAACTTTTTGCCATACTGTTTTCCAAGCAGTTTTTTAAAAATCTAATAGTGAGTTCTTATCACAGAAGTTGTAGTCTTTGGATTTATCAAACAGTACATTTTGTGTACTAATCTATTCCAGTGATTCATTGTGGTGGTACATTTTAGCAAGATGCAGTTTCCTCTCTAATCTCTTAGTTTTATCTAATTAGGTTTATCTAATTGATAATTAGTTTTATCTAGTTTTGCTTTGCTTTGTCTGAGATTGGTATTGCTATCCTTGCTGTTTCTCAGCTGAATCACAATAGATTCTGATTCAACCTTTTACCTTTATTTACTCTGTGTGTATTTCTCTGCTTCAGGTGTGTTTCCTGTTGACAACAAATTGGAGAGTTTCTGTTTTTAATCCACTCTGCTATCTGGTTCTGTTTTCTGACACAGTTCATCCCATTCAGTTATGATTACTAATTGTAATTCCCTTCATTCTTTTTTACCCAGTTCAAACTTTCTTTCTCTCTCCGTTCACTCGGACCCTTCTCACCAATGTTTTGCTTCCGACCACTGCTTCCCTCAATCTGCCCTCCCTGATATCACCCTCTCCCCTTTCTTTTTCTCCTCTTCCTACTTCCCTATAGAATAAGATGATATTCCTTTACCCAACTGAGTTTTCTCTTTCAGCCAAGCCTGATGAGAGTAAGGTTCAAATAATGTTCATCTCACCTTCTTTCCCTCCACTATAATGGATATTTCATGCTTTTTCATTGATATAATTTCCTCAATTCTGCCTCCCCTTTCCTTTTCTCCCAAAATAATTCTTCCCTTTACTCCTTAATTAATTATTTATTATCAAAGTCAACTTATGACCACACCCTTTGTCTCAGTATATTCTTTCTAACTCTCCTAGAATTATAATTCTTTTTTTAGGTTTTTGCAAGGCAAATGGGGTTAATTGGCTCGCTCAAGGCCACACAGCTAGGTAATTATTAAGTATCTGAGACTGGATTTGAACCCAGGTACTCCTGACTCCAGGGCCGGTGCTTTATCCACTATGCCACCTAGCCACCCCTATAATTCTTAAAAGTAATAAATATTTTATCATGTAGGGATGTTAACAGCTTAATATTATTGAATACCATATTTTCTTTTCCTTTCCTGTTTGTCTTTTTTGCTACTCCTGAGTATTATATTTGAAGATCAAATTTTTTGTTCAATTCTGGTCTTTTTATCAGGAAAGTTTGAAAGTTCCCTACTTCGTTTAATGTTTACTCTTCTCCTGAAAGATTAAGCACAATTTTTCTGCGTAGTTGATTCTTGTTTGTAATTCAAGCTCCTTTGCCTTCTGGAATATCATATTCCAAACCCTCTGATTCTTTATTGTAGAACCTGCCAAGTCTTGTGTAATCCTGACTGTAACTCCTTGAAATTTGAATAGCTTCTTTCTGGCTGCTTGCAGTATATTTTCTCCTTGACCTGATAGTTCTGGAATTTGAATACTATATTACTTGGAATTTTCATTTTTGGATCTCTTTCAGGAGGTGATTGGTGAAGTCTTTCAATGACTATTTTATCCTTTGGTTCTAGGATATCAGGGAAGCTTTTCTTGATAATTTCTTTAAGGATGCTGTTAGACTCTCTTTTGGAATCGTGTCATCTTTCACGTAGACCAGTAATTCTTAAATTATTTCTCCTGGATTTATTTTCTAGATTGTTGTTTTTTCAATAGGGTATTTTACATTTTTTTCTATTTTTTTCACTCTTTTTATTTGGTGTGACTGATTCCTGATGTTGAGTCATTCATTTCTATTTGCCCAATTCTAATTTTTAAGTAATTATTTTCTTCACTTGGCTTTTGTTCCTCCTTTTCCATTTGGCCAATTCTAATTCTAAAGGAGATATTTTCTTCAATGGATTTTGTTTTCCCGATCTGGCCAAATCTATTTCTTTCATTTATTATTTTATCTCTCCCCCCACCCTGCCCACCCTGGGTGACATGCAAACCACAAGTTTCAACATTCACTTCCATAACCTTGAGTTCTAAATTCTCTCCCTTCTTCCCACCCCACACCCCTTCATTGGGAAAGCAAGATACAAATCGATTTTTGAAGTGTTGTTTTCTACAGTCAATTTTTGTGCTTTCCTTTACAACCTATTGATTCTTTTTTTTAATAATTTTCTTATATAATGCTATCCCCATCCAGAGTAAGAAAAACAAAACAAAAATAATTAAAAACCCCCTTCAGAATCTGATGAACACTTTACAAAATATCTCTTATGTATCTCTTTCCCTTAATCCTAAATCCTCATACTGAAAATGCCTAATCTGTAGACATGTTTATCACAAATATTTATGTACAATTTAAATCTGACTGTTTGCCCCTGAGGGGAGGGGGGTGGAAAGGGAGGGTAGAAGGAAATTTTTTAACTTAAAAATATATAAATGCATATGGATGATTGTTGAAAAACTTTCATAACATTTATTTGTAAAAATTAAATATCAATAAAAATGAAAGGGGTATTGATGAAGCTGATTTCTCTTTGCTTAGTTATCATATCCTTTTACAATCTTTTCTATTGATTTCAACTTTCTTTTTAGTACAACCTAGAGATTAGAGCCTAAACCTAAGATTATCATTTCAACAATTAAAAAATAATTTTCTTATGTAACTCATTTCTTTTCCCAATTTTTCTTCTACTACTTTTACTTGGTTTTTAAAATCCTTTTGGAAATTTATCTTCCAATAGGACTTTTTGGACTTGAGACCAATTCATATTCCCCTTTGAAGTTTTGCCTGTAGATATTCTGACATTGTTGTTCTCTTCTGAGTTTATGTTTTTGTCTTCCCTGTTACCACAGTAGCTTCCTATAGTCAGAGCTCTTTTTTGTATTTTACTCATTTTTTAAAGTTGAGCTGGGATACAGGGGGCATTGTCTCAAATTTTTTGCAGTGGTCCAGAGCCCTGTCTTATTCCTGGCTTAATATACCAGGGCCCCTGAGGCTAGTGGCTTGCCCACTGTGTTAGGTTAGCTTTCTTCTAGGGCTGGCAGTTTGCCTATTGTGTTGGAGCTACAGGCCTCACAGATGGTCTGCTATACCACTGGCCTACTGAACCAGACCTTGGATGTTGATCTGAACTGTGGCTAAGAGTTTCCTGTTAGCATACCTGGACACTAATCTGAGCTAACCACCTTCCTTTTTTACTCAACTGAGACAGAACATTTCTGAAGTCCTTCTAAGTTATCTTGGGTTGCAAAATTATTTCACTCTATCTTTTTTATGGATCATGTTGCTTGATTTAACATTTCCGTGGGGAAAATGGGGAGAGCCTAGGCAACTTCCCAGGTTCTCTCTGCCATTTTGACTGGTTATTACTTTTTTAAAATAAGGTGTTATTGTATTAAAAATATTAAAACCCAAATCCATTCTTATCTTCAGCAATATAAAAACCAGTTGTAGTTTGATTTGGTCCTCAAGCTATGGTTCGCTGATTCCTGTGCTAAGTCAATAGTGAGCCTAAACCTAAATTCTAGTCTGTCTAATGGTTAGTTTATTGACTCAAAGGTGGGAATCAGAAAGTTACTCTATTCAACTCAACAGGCTAAAAGAACATGAGCTACTAATAGAAGCCAAAAGATTCAGATCTCACACTGATGACTAAATGCTTCCACAAAAGGGAGAGGGAGGACAAAAAGGACACTCAATTATATTTAGGTTGATTGTCTTACCTTCAGCTCTATTTGGATTTTTTTTTTTTGCTCTTAGGAAGGTAGGCTTGAGATTAGTTCAGATGCAATCTCACTAGGTTAAGATGATTGTATTAAATACTCTGGAATCATTAGTAGCTATGATTCTAGTTCAAAAGACCTTGTGGCTTTTTTCCTTTTTTAAAAAATAAAATAATCCATCATTATTCCCAATTTAGAAAACAATGCTGCTTTGCAATTATAGATTCTCCCTCCCACTGAAGACAGATGCTATGCTCTCTGATTTATTTTTCTCCAGAGACATCATCTGCATTTTTCCCAAGTTTAATTTTATTCATTTCTTACCACAATGTTTAAATCATATCTCAAACCACAGCATCTTTCTGTTTGGGCCACTTTCTCCTGTTTTCATAATCTTACCCACAGATGTATATACCCATTAAAGACAAATAACTTGGGCTAGGATTTTTCCTTTCAAAGATTATTATACTTCATAAACTTTTGTACCTGCCATTTAACCCAACTATGTACTCCCCACCCCCCTTTCCTTTTTTTCTTGCTCTAGGGTAAACTCACCTTCCGTGACTAATAAGATCCGTAAGCAGCCTTCATGCTGATTCCACAGATTTTAATTTCCTAACATTTCCCTTTAGACTCTTTCTAACATCCTCATTTAAAAAGAAAAATCCTCCATCTCCAAGTTAGTCACAGGCTCTGTGTTACCTCTCATTCAGATGCCCCCACAGGGAGCTCCAACTCCATTTGTATGTGGTCACTTATAAACCACATGAAGCAATGGAGAAGGGTTATGATTATTCAGTAGAGAAAATCTGAATAATTTAGAGGAAAGTGAATTTTTTTCCCAGAATTATCTTGGTTGGCCCTGCCTGACACACCAGTGATGTTTTTTCAATAACTTTTTTGATTATGTAGTTACTGTCACTTGTGTGGTGATCCAATTTGTCAAGCTGTATCTAATTATTCCCGTGTTTGAGACAGAGGAAGAGCACTGAATTTGGAAGCAGAAAACCTATGTCCAGGTCTTAGCTCTATTTTGAATTAGCTATGTAACCCTGAACATGACAGCTAATCTCTCTGGACCTCAGTTTCCCCATCTGTAAAATGAAATAATTGAATTAGGTTAGGGGATGGCAAATCATAGCTGCGCTTGCCTGTTTTTATATAGTATAAGAGTTAAGTGTGGGGTTTGCCTTTTAAATAAAGTTTTATTGTTTGCAAAAATATAAGAACCATTCTTAGCTTGTAGGTCTTATAAAAACAGGCTTTGGGCAGGATTTAGGCCAAATGTAGTTTGCTAATCTCTAGGTGATTTCTAAGACAGAGCCCAATGAGGAATCTGTTTGTAATGGACAAGAATTGAAGATTGCATTCTCCTTAGTCTGTCTGAAAATTGTGCCTCTTGTGTGTTATTCCATGTCTTTGAGCAGTCATTGGAAGATAATCCTTGACTTAACAACAAAATACATATCTATACGTTTTGGAGAGCACACATTTTTAGCCCTATATAGGCTATTATATAATATTATAAATTACCCTTCATAGTACTCTTACCGTATTTCATGCTGCATGAAGTTGCTTATCCTCAAATTATTTCAGCCTTCCAGAGTGTTGGTGATAATTAAGTCATTTACAACTAACTCACACTAACAAGTGAGGGCAAAAGAAGAAAACTGACTGAAACAAATGGAAATGATAAAGTAGAAAGAGCATAGGAGTGAGAATTGGGAGATCTGGGTTTGAGTGCTGGCTCTATAATCAGTATCATTGTGGGAAAATTGTTTCTTCTGTAGTGGTTGCAATCGGGTATCTATTACACTTTTGTCTGTGTCATAGCACTGCAGACTTGTATATAAATATATTACCTCAGGTTGACCACATTTCAGACAGGAAAAAGTTCTATGACCTGTGAAAAATGCCTGACCATTTGAAGCACTCATAGCTTGGATCTTAGACTTCTACCACTTTTCCCTACCTTCTAGACTTTAACAATCCAAAGTGCTTTCATGAGACTCTGAAGGCCATTCATCGGCCAAAGACTTATTGTACATATCAACTACTCAGTGCTTATGGATTCACATTTTATTTTAGGTTTTTGCAAGGCAAATGGGATTAAGTGGCTTTCCCAAGGCCACAAAGCTAGGTAATTATTAAGTGTCTGAGACCGGATTTGAACCCAGGTACTCCTGACTTCAAGGCTGGTGCTTTATCCACTATGCCACCTAGCCACCCTGATGGATCCACATTGATCAGTGATAGGGACATGATCCTAGAGAGATGGGCTGGATACTTCCATAGTGGTCTTAATAGATCATCTTCAATAAATGCAACTGCCATTGACCCTTTACCTCAAGTTGGAGTCAATCAGTCCCTTGTTGAGTATCATTTGAAGAAGACCTTTTGAATGCCATTAGGCTCCTTTCATGAGGTAAAGGTGCTGATTCTATTCCAGCTGAGATCTACAAGGTGGAGGGTCCATTGCTTATCCAAAAGTTGACTGAGATTTTCTAGGTTATATGGCCTGAAGAGATCATTCCCCCAGGAATTCAAGGATGCCTCTATTGTCTCTTATTTCTATAAAGGTAAAGCCAGTGTTACTTCAGAAAGGGTCAAGGAACAGTTGATATGGTGATTTTTGCCCAACAAACATCTCAGAAAAATGCCAGGAGCAGAACAGGGATCTGTAAACAATGTCTGTAGATCTGAACAAGGCTTTTGATACCACCAGTCATAAAGATTTATGGAAAATGTCAAAATTTGGTTGCCTGGAGAAGTTTGTCTCATGATGGTGTTCTGGATATCTGGGTTCTGGATAGTGGACGATGCTTTCAAGATTTCCTAGTCACTAATGGAATGAAGCAAGTATGTGTCCTTGTTCCCATGTTTTTTAGCATTGATGTTTTCAGCTATATTATCAAATATCTTCACTGAGGATAAACTTGACCTCAAGGTCAGCTATAGTGCAGATGGTAAATTCTTCAGTTTGAAAAGGTTACAAGTCAAGACCAAAGTGGAGAGAGTGTTGGTGCATGACCTTCTGTTTGCAGATGATTGTGCATTCAATGCAACCTCTGAAACTGAGATGCAACAAAGTACAGATCGATTCTCTGCTCCTTGTGCTCATTTTGGTCTAAAAATTAACACCAAGAAAACACAGGTGCTCCATCAGTCAGCACATCATCCATATGTGGAACCATTGACTACACCAAGTGGAGAAGTTTTGAGAACTGTGAACAAGTTCACTTACCTTGGCAGTGTCCTTTCCAGGATGTATACATTGATAATGAGGTTGATACATGCATTGCCTGAGCTAGCTTGGTATTTGTGAGACTCCAAAAGAAAGTGATGGAAAAAAGAATTATTAGACTGACTACTAAATTGAAGGTCAATAGAGCCACCGTGATAGATAATCTACTAGCACCATGTCAGGAAACTTCAATTTAAATTGTCTTAGAAAGATTCTGAAGATCAGCTGGTAGGAGAAGATACCAGACACTGAGGTCCTTTCTTGAGCTAAATTGCCCAGAATTCCAAAATTACTACAGAGAACACAACTAAAATGGCCATGTTGTTAGAATACCAAATGTATACTTGCCAAAAAGGCTATTTTATGGACAACTCACACAAGACAAGCGCTCACAAGGGGGTCGGTCAGAAGAAGCAAAACTGGGACACTCTGAAGGTCTCTTTAAGAATGTTAGAATTGATTGTACAGCTTGGGAGACACTGGCATAGGACTGCCTGGAAGGGTGTTTCCTCATGAGAGAGGGTGTTGTGCTCTTTGAGTAAGGCAGAATTTAAGCAGCTCAAAGGAAATGTGACATACATGAGTTTAGAGTTCTGTGGTAGAAGAGAAGACATCTCACTGAATAAGTTGAATCTAAACAAAAAAATGTGAGAATCTTTCTAGATAGGTAGAAATACTATACAAGATTCTCTGAGGAAGAGGTAATTACTTTTCCGTTGGTAGGAGTATGCTGGAGCCAGTTTGAACATGCTTATGAGAACCAATCATTAAAATTGCAAGTGTAACTTGGAAATTGGTAAACACTACATATTAGACTTGATTTATTATTTTGTTCATTGTCTAGACTTAGGAAAATGGTGGAGAAAATGTGACAAATAAGTATAAAGTTAAAATTATGCTGTATTGTACATTTTCCCCCTTGAAGAGCTGGTTGGTATATCCAGCACATCCCTGCCTAATGAGTAATGATATGGAGTTAAAAATCATCCAGTAAGACTCAGAGCAGGAAGAAACAAATAGTGGTGATTAGAAACTCCCTGTCAAAGAGGAGAGATGCAACAATCTATCAGACAGAAAACAGTAGAGATCTGCTTTCTTCCCAAGGTTTGTAGCCAGGACATAATAGCAGAAGGCCCTATAAGACTTGTTAAACAATAACTATTAATTATTTTTGGTCATTTACACATGGACATATGATATTGCCAGATGGAATCTAGAAAGCAATGCTAAAGATTATGAAATCCTGGTTAAGGGGCTTTACTATTTCACTTCTGCTGACTGAAGGCATAAAGAGAAAGAAAATTTAGGAAGTAAATTTATAACTAATAAAATGAGGCCTGAGAAAAGAATTTGGATATCTGGATCACAGCTTAAAATGTAGCTTCAATTGGTTCTTGGATAGGGATAGAGGACACATAACAAAGGCTGGTAAGAGTCTTCCAATCTTAATAGAAGGATTTTAAACTAAAATCTAAATTATTAAACTAAAATTTTTAAACTAAAAGGGAAGAGGGGGGAAGAAAATAATCTCTATAACTCCATTAAGCTAGATACCACAGAAAATATATTTAATAAAATAAGATTAGCAGTAGAGACATACAGAAGCTCATGGGAAATTAACCCCCCCAATAAAAAGTCATTAATAAAACCCATGACATCAGATGTCAATACACAAATATACCAAGTATAAATAGCTCAGCAAGGCAAATTTGATCAGAAAGTATTTGTTGATCTACTGTTTTTCAATTATGACTGACTCAGTATCCCTATTTGGAGTTTTCTTGGCAAAGATACTGGAATGATTTGGCATTTCCTTCTCCAGTTCATTTTACAGATGAGCAAACTGAGACAAACAAGGTTAAGTGACCTAGCCAGGTCACAAAACTATTAAGTTTCTGAGGCCAAATTTGAACTCAGAAAGATGAAACTTCCTGGCTCCAAGTCTGGCATTCTAGTCACCATACCACCTAGCTGTCCATAAAGTATTATTGAAATTTGGGCAGCTAGGTGGTGCAGTGGATAGAGCTCCTTGGAGTCAGGAGTATGTGAGTTAGAATTCAGTGTTAGACACTTGTGACTTATTACTAGCTGTGTGACCTTGGGCAAGTCACTTAACCCTTTTTGCCTCATATCTAGGGCCATATCCAGTCATCCTAATTAATATCTGGCCATTGGATGCTAGAAGAGAAAGTGAGGTTGGTGCTTTAGCCCCCACACTCAAATCCAATTCATGTGCATGCCATGGATTCACTTCCCTGATGTTGTGGTCTTCTTCAAAAATGAAGGACAAACATTATTACTGAAATTTACTGGGTTGAGACCCATGCTTAGACTTTAGTTATGGAAAAATATACCTTATTTAAGAAGAACAGGTTATGCAAATGGGTGTGTATATTAGCAGTGAGGATGGCTAAGAAGATATCCAGGAGCCTAAATGGAGAAAAACAGTGAGAAAGAAGTTTAGTGCAGGCAAAGACAGAAGAAACAGGATATACTAATGATTACCAGTACAGAAAGAAGAAATAGTTGAGGAGTTTGAGAAAACAATCAAGAACCTGGGATCAATAGTAGCATAAATACATTCATAGATGGAGAGCAATTTATCCATACATCTGGTTTCCATATTGATTCCAGGGCTGAAAAGATATCATGAGGGGACCAAGGAAGACAATTGTTATTCAAAATTTAATGTGTGTGTGTGTGGGGGGGGTGAGTGCAAGGGAGGAGAGGAGAGAAGAGAGATACAGAGACAGAGAAAAGAGTTGTTAGGATGGAAAAGATGAGAATTTTGGGGAAAAGGGACCATTTCATCTTAGAATTCATTTTGGAGAAGGGAAGAAGAGCATATTATATATTCCCTAGATTGAGGAGAGCAGATTTCAAAATGTTCAGAGAATTGACTGGTTAAGATCTCACTATCTAAAATTCTATATAGGAAGTCAACTCAGAGAAATGGAATGATTTCACAGTCCTTGGCCCATAGTAGACATTTAATAAATATTTATTGACTGATTTATTGATTTTTCAAAGACAAAAAGAAACAATTCAAAAGAGAAGCAACATGTTGAATTTTCTAGAACAGAGAGACATTATCAACAAATTTACATTATAGAAAGACATGTACAGAAGATGGACTGTGGAGGATAAATACCAAAGTTTGATATAAAGTTCTCTAAGAATCGTGACAGGAATGCTGGTGTCTTAGATGAACTGAGCTTAAGAAAGAATGCTTTTCTTTGAAGGGCAGTTTATCAATTTACTTGTGACACCCAGAACCGAACTCCAGAAGAAATCAAACTAGGGACAACTTGTCTCTCTTAATGTAGGCCAAGACTGCCTTAGTTTCTATGGCTTCCATATCACATTGCTGACTTCTATTTTATTTATAGTCCACCCAAACTGCCAGATAGTGTTCAGAACAATGACTGATCATCTTGTACTGGTGAAATTGATTTTTGTTTTTGTAAACAAGTATAAATCTTTATATTTACTGCTATTGAATTTTATCTTACTAGACTTGGATTAGTGATCTACATTGTTAAGATCTTTTTGGATTTTGGCTCTATCATCCAGTATTTTAATTATCCCCCCCTCAGATTTGTGTTACTTATAAATTTGTTGACCATGCCATCAATGTCTTTAACTAAGTCACTGATAAAAATGCTAGACAATTTAGTACTATGAACTGAACATATAGTGCTCTACTGAAAGTTTCTTGATTTTAAAACATCGGAACCATGAGAAATTAGCCTTTGAATCCAGCTATCTAAATAAATCTGAATCCATTTAATTATATTACTATTTAGCCCACATCCTTCTATTTTCTGGACAAGCATATGCATTACTTTATCAAAAATTTGGTTAACAATCTAGGTAAATTATATTTGTAGCATTCTTCCCATTTAGTAGTTTCATAATCCTGTTAAAAAAGTTAGCTTAGTACAGTCTATTCCAGTTTTGGATGGTGAATTCCTTGTTCTTCCATATCAGACTCTTCAGACAAATTCCATTTTTCTGCCACACTGGAAACTGTTTCCTTTGGGGTCTTCAAAATTTTATTACTAACCATCTTCCACACCCCCTGGGCTAACTTTCCTGTAGCAATTTAGTCCATGGAATCCATCTTCCTTTGTTTTCAACCTTTTGAAATTTTTTTCAAATCTAATGTCAGACTATGGCTGTATTTCATCTCCTCTATCACAAATTCTGGGTCACTTTCTCCCAAGGTTTTCTTTCATTTGCTCTGCCAGCAATTGGTATTCTGTGTTAACAAGAAAGAAATACATAACAGAATTTCCCTTTGTTGGCTCCGACTTCTGAAGGATTAAATAAAATCATCACTAAGAAAAATAAAGAAATTATTTCCCTTTGGAAAAGAAAGGGCTCCAAAAGATAACTTGACAACTGAGGCTCCCCTCGTTACTACACTATATCATGTCTTGGTAGCAAGCATGTGGTCTATTTTCCAAAAAAATATTCATTTACTTATTCTTTCTGCCCAATTGGTATTGATATTTCCATGTTTTCACTGGTTTTTCTCTTTGTCATTCTTTCTTATTCTGGTTCCTGATTTTTACATACTAGTATACCATCTTAAGATACGATGCTATGCATTCTCCTCTTTAGATCTACCCTCATCCTCTTTAATTTATTCATTTTTATACAACTACATAGAAGGGTAATTTTTAACTAATTTTTATTTTGCAAGATTTTGAGTTTAAAATTTTTCTCTCTCCCTCCCTTTTCTCCCCCCTCTCCCTGACAGAAAGCAATCCAATACAGGCTTTACATTTGTAACCATGCTAAACATAGATCGATGTTGAATGTGTTGTGAGAGAAGAATCAGTTCCAAAAGGAAGAAAGAAACTAGAGAAAACAAAATGACAATACATGAGACAGCTTTTTAAAACTGAAGATAATATGCTTTGGTTTTCATTCATATTCCACAATTCTTTGTCTGGATATGGATAGTATTTTCCATCACAAGTCTTGTACAATTGTCTTTGATTATTATGCTGCTGAAATGAACAGATCATTATCCCATGTTGTTGTTAAGAGTATAGAATTTTCTTCTGGTTCTAGTCATTTCACTCAGCATCAAGTCATGCAAGTCTTTACAGGTTTTTTGAAATTCCATTCCTGAAGATTTCTTAGAGAACCATAGTGTTCCATCACACACATATACCACAATTTGCCATTCCCAATATGATCGGCATCCCCACAATTTTCAATTTTTTGCCACTACCAAAAGAGTTGTCATGAATATTTTTGAACATGTGGATACAGACCCAGTAGTGGTATGCTAGATCAAAAGGGATGCACATTTTTATTGCCCTTTGGACATAATTCCAAATTGCTCTCCAGAAAGGATGGATCAGTTCACAATTCTAGCAACAATGCATTAGTGTCCAGGATTTCCCACATCCCCTCCAACATTGATCATTATCCTTCCTAGTCACATTGGCTAATCTGATAGGTGTGAGGTCGTACATCAGAGATGCTTCAATTTGTATTTCTCTATTCAATAACAATTAGAGCAAATTTTCCTATGACTATAATAGCTTTGATTTCTTTGTCTGAGAATTGCCTTTTCATATCCTTTAACCATTTAACAATTGGGAAATGGCTTTTTATTTTTTTTTATAAATTTGACTCAGTTCTCTTTATATTTTAGAAATGAGTCTTTTGTCAGAAGCACAGGTTTGTAAAAACTGTTTCCCAACTTACTTTATTCCTTTTAATCTTGGTTGCAATGGTTTTGTTTGTGCAAAACCTTTTTAATGTAATCAAAATCATGCAGTTTATTTTTTAAAATGTTCTCTAACTCTTCTTTGGTCATAAACTACCTCCCTTTCCATATATATGATAGGTAAACTATTTCTTGTTCTCATTGATTTATAATATTACCTTTTATTGTTAAATTCTTCAATTTCAACCTTATCTTGGTATAAGATGTGAAATGTTGGTCTATATCTGGTCTCTGTCTTACAATCATCCAGTTTTTCCATTAGTTTTTTATCATCTGAGTCACAGAGTAAGTTTTTATTTCCCATACTATAATCTTTGAGTTTATCAAATAGTTGATTATTATCATTTATTGCTGTCTCTTTTGCACCTAATCTATTCCACTGATCCATCAGTCTATTTCTTAGTACCAACCAATTTTGAGGATTGATTTTTTTGATGAGTTTTATTTTTTCTAGGCAATGGAATTAAGTGAATTTACCCAAGGTTACATAACTAGGTAATTATTAAAAAAACTGAGACTGAATTTGAATTCAGATCCTTCTGACTTCAGGGCCGGGGCTCTATTCATTTCATCACTGAGCTGCCCCTAATGACTGATGTTTTATAATATAATTTTAGATCTGGTATGACAAGATCATTTTTTTCCATCGATTCCCTCGATATTCTTGACCTTTTGGTCCTCCACATGAATTTAGTTATTTTTTTCCTAATTTGCTAATTTTTTGGAAGTTTGATTGGTAAGGCACTAAGTAAGTAATTTAATTTAGGTAGAATTGCCATTTTTATTATATTATCTCGGCATACCCATGAGCAATTGATATTTACCCAGTCATTTAGATCTGATTTTATTTGTGTGAAAAGTGTTTTATAAATCTTTTCATAAAGTTTCTGATTCTGCCTCGGCAGATAGACTCCCAAATATTTTTGTTGTCTGAAGTTATTTTAAATGGGATTTCTCTTTCTATAATTTGCTGCTGTATCTTGTTAGTAATATAATGAAATGCTGAGGATTTATGGGGTTTTATTTTATATCCTGCAACTTTGCTAAAGTTGCTTATTGTTTCCAGTAGTTTTTAAGACAATTTTCTGGGATTATCTAGGTATACCATGATATCAACTGAAAATAGTGAGAGTTTTTCTTCTTCATTACTGATTCTTATTCCTTCAAATTCTTTTTCTATGACATTAATGCTGGCTGATGGTTTTAGATAGATACTGCTTATCATTTTAAGGAACATTTCATTTATTTCTATGCTCTCCAGTGTTTTTAGTAGGAATGGGTTTGCTTCTTTTGGTTTTCTCTTGTTTTAAATTTGGTTTTTTTCTTTCTTTTTTTTTTAAATCAAATTAACCAAGAGTTTATCTATTTTATTTTTTTCATAAAATCAAGTCTTAGTTTTATTTTTCAGTTCAATAGTTTTCTTGCTTTTTATTTTTATTAAACTCACCTTTAATTTTCTTAATTTCTAATTTGATTTTCAATTGGGGATTTTTAATTTATTCTTTCTTTTTTTAAATTGATTGCTTAGTTCATTGTTCTCCTCTTCTATTTTATTCATGTAAGCATTTAGAGATACAATATATCCTCTAATAATTGCTTTGGCTATATTCCATAAATATTGATGTTTTGTCTCATTGTTGTCATTGTCTTGAATGAAATCATTAATTCTTCACTTCCGGCCAAGATTGCAGAGAGAAGACAGGCACAGTTCTAAAGTCTCCTGATCTTCCCTCATAAATAACATGAAACAAACCTCTTAACAAAAAATCTGATCAACAAAATCCAGAAAGAAAAGCCAGGAGAAGAGCAGCTGCCTCAGGATTTGTCTTCCACAATTGTGGATGAGTCTGGGCTCAGAGGGCAGACTCTACCTAGAGCATGGGACTGGTGAGAGTTTAGGATCCTGGATTAGCTGGAGATTAGCCTGATTGGCACTCTAGAGCTCAGGACTATGAGGACCTAAGAATCAGATCATCTTGATCAGTGGTGGGGCTAGAGCCCGGCCCATCAAAGGGGCTTGGGTCAACCAGGGAGCCAAGGTATTGGGGATGGTGATGACCATTTGGAGCTCACCAGCAGGGCTGGAGGAAGAGTTCCCATGTGGCAGAGCTGCAACAGCGATCCCTGGGCTTCTCTGGTCAGCAGGAACTCAAGAGTCCATACTTCCAATTCCGCTGAAGCCTCTTCCCAGAACAAACACAATTGCAAACTACTTCTGCCACAGGTGCAGGTATGTGAGCAGCAGAACCACCACAGCTGTCAATAGGGAGAGTGATCACCTCACCCCAGGGTATAGCTCACCATTGATCAAAGACAAAGTAGTTAACAGCTTCAACCACTCCCTCCAGGACAATGGAGAGGGCCTCAATCAAAGTCACAGACACTCCAGAGAAAGCAACCAGCACCCCTACTGGCCAGCTGAGATATTATACTGTGAGTAAAGTCTCTAGGGATCCCAACACCAAACCTCTGTGAACCAGCCCCTCCCCAACAGAAGGTCTTAGTAAAATGAAGAAAGGCCAGTAGAAAGGAGGGTCCATAGAAAAAGTCTTGATAGGAAAAGACCCTAACTCAAAGAGACCCAGAACCTCTGAAGAGAATATGACCTGCTCTCCAGCACAGAAATACTTCCTTGAAGAAATAAGAAAGGAGTTTAAAAATCAATTTGAAAATTTGGGAGAGAAAAATTAATGATTTGCAACAAGAATACAAATCACTGGAAAATACAATTGGACAAATGCAAAAAAGAAAATAATTCAAAACCTTGGTTGTTCAAATGGAAAACTCTTTCAAAAAGAGAATTGGCCAGGACTTCTGGTCAAAATGGGAGAGAGAAGACAGGCAGTGTGATAAGTGCTCCTCTTTCTCCTCAAAAATAACATGAGAGAAACCTCTTAGCAGAAATTCGATAGACAAAACCCAGAAAAAGATGCTAGGAGAAGAACACTTACCAAGAAGGTCTGTCTCAGGGGCCCCTGGGTGCACTGAGAGATGAGAAAAGAGGATCAGCCTGGGGGACAGCAGCTGGGGGAACACAGAGGGCCAGCCTCAGCCATAGAGACTTTGGTGAGTGACGAGTGCAAGATCCAAGTTTAGCTGAGAAGTTTTTGGCCAGGTGGGAGAGGAGCTATGGAAGGGTGAGTTACACCACAGAATCTCAGATCACTCCTGGAGAAGAACCAGCTGGGCCAGGGACCTGAGCTCCACAATTTCAGCAGAGCCCTTTGCCCAGAACAAACAATAAACAACCCCCCACCCCCCTCAGAGCAACAGAGTTCACTCAACCACTCAACATAAAGAGCTTAACTCTCTCCCCCAGGTCAATCCAGTGTTCAAAATCAACTCAGAGAAAGTAACCAGTGCCCCCTACTGGCTGGCCCTTGGAATTACTAAGCCAAGTGAATAAAGCCTCTAGGATCTTCAAAAGCAAATCTCTGAGAGCAAACTCCCCCCAAACACAAGATCCTAAAAAGATGAAAAAGGCCAGAGGAAAGGGGGGCCCATGGAGAAATACTTAGAAGTGACAGATTCTAACCCAGAGAGATCTAGCATTGCTGAGGAGAATATGAATTGGTCTCCAGCCCAGAAAGACTTCCTTGAAGAAATCAGGAAGAAGTTTAAAAATCAATTGGAAAAATTGGGAAAAGAAACTCAAGAGAAAATTAGCATGTTGCAAGAGAAAATTAACATTTCGCAACAAGGAAACAAATCCTTGGAAAATACAATTGGACAAATACAAAATGAGAATAACTCTCTCAGGTCTTCAATTGGGCAAATGCAAAAAGAAAATGATTCTCTCAAATCCTCAATTGGGCAAATGCAAAAAGAAAATGATTCTCTCAAAATGACACCTTAGGCAAATAGAAAAGTCCTTCAAAAATAAAATTGATCAACTGGAAAAGGAGTTGCAAAAGATAAATGAAAAAAATCTTCTTCTCTAAAAAAAGAATGGAATCAGTGGAAACTAATGACTTCATGAGACAACTAGGTTGTGTTAAATAGGACCAAAAGATTGAAAAAAATAGAAAAAATAATGTAAAATACCTCTCTTCAGCAAAACCACTAATCTCGAGAACAGATAAACACAGGACAACCTGAGAATTATCAGCCTTCCTGAAAACATCGAAGAGAAAAAAAACTAGGACTTAATATTACAGTATTTAGTGATGGAAAATTGCCCTGATATCATGGAACTAGAGGGCAAAATAATATTTAAAGAATACATCAGGGGCAGCTAGGTGGCATAGTGGATAAAGCACCAGGCTTGGAGTCAGGAGTACCTGGGTTCAAATCTGGTCTCAGACACTTAATAATTACCTAGCTGTGTGGCCTTGGGCAAGCCACTTAACACCATTTGCCTTGCAAAAACCTAAAAAAAGGACATGCAAAAAAAAAAAAGAATACATCAATCCCCTCCCAAAAGAGATCCCAAAATGAAAACACCAAGGAATGTTGTGGCCAAATTCCAGAACTATCAAATAAAAGAAAAAAATTCTACAAGCAACCAGAAAGAAACAATTTAAATACCAAGGATCTACAGTAAGGATTATGCAGGACCTGGCTGCAACAACATTAAGGGATCGAAGGGCCTGGAATGAGATATTCCAAAGAGCAAGGGAGCTGGGAATACAGCCAAGAATCCACTATCTGGCAAAGCTAATCCTTCTCTTCTAGGGGAAAAAGATGGACATTTAATGAAATTTGAGACTTCTAAGATTTCATGATGAAAAGACCATAGCTAAATGGAAAATTTGGACATCAAACAGGAGGCTCAATATATATATATATATATATATATATATATATATATATATAGATATAGATATATATATATATAGATATATATATAGATATAGATATAGATATAGATATAGATATAGATATAGATATAGATATAGATATAGATATAGATATAGATATAGATATAGATATAGATATAGATATATAGATATATGTATACCCACTTGGGAGAAAGAGTCTCATAATTCCTGAGAATTGTAACTCTATTAGAGAGACTATACATAGCCAGAAGTGATGGACAATCATAACATTTCATTGAATCAGATACAATGATTTAAAAACAATACCTCCTTATAAAGGGGGGCAGTGAGGAGAAGGGAGTTTGGATGGAGTCTGAATGGGGTAAAGGGGGTGAAGGGGGTAAAGGAAAAAACTGTTATTCAATAAGATGAAACTGGCTATATCCCAGTATGGGAAAAAAAGAATCTCATAACTCTTTATTTTTAGGTTTTTGCAAGGCAAATGGGGTTAAGTGGCTTGCCCAAGACCACACAGCTAGGTAATTATTAAGTGTCTGACACTGGATTTGAACCCAGGTTCTCCTGACTCCAGGGCTGGTGCTTTATCCACTGCACCACCTAGCTGCCCCGGAAAATGTATCTTTTTAAAGAAAAGAATGGAGTATATAAACTACAGCCCAGCAGACTGGTTTTGATGGGTGGAAAAATTCTAGAACATATATTAATAAGTTGGCTAGTGAAAATCTAGAAAATGAGATAATGATTACAAAGAATAAACAGCTTCATCAAGAACAGATCAAAACAGACTCATCTTATTCTCTTTTTTGACAAGTTTACTAGACTCGTGTATTAGGGAAATGTCTATAGTTTATCCTAAATTTTAACAAAACTTTTCTCCATCCCATTCTTGTGTAAAGATAACAGCAAAATACTATGTTACAAGACCGATTGAATAACTAGACCCAAAGAAAAGTCCTTACTGGTTTGATGTTGGCTTAAGTGGTTGAGTACTTGGACATGTCTTTGGTCTTATACTACCTCACAACCTTATGAATGACTTTTAATAGATGCATAGATGGCATGGCTCTGAAGTTTGCAGAAGACCCAAAGCCAGGAAGGAGAATTAATCACTCAGAATTCATAAAGTATTGATAATAAAAAAGATGAATTAGAAAACTTAATACAAGAAAGAAACTTTTATCTTATAAGTGTCAGTGATATTTATTGGTAAAGGACCCTTAATTAGGAAATGGAAATGGTGTGATAAACCTCAATGAAAAGAAGAACATAGACAAAATGTATAATTGAGAAAGAATTTGTATTAAGAATATGTATACATAAAGGGCAATCTAGGAACAGCATGGTAGAGGGCATTTAATGTAGGATCAGGAGTGGGAGAAAAGAGAAATGATACTGTCATGGAAATATACTGCAAATCACCCAGCAGATGAGAAGTTTGAGAAAGAAATAACAAACCTGGTTTGGAGGCATAATAGATCTAATAGTGATGAGATTATCTTTTAGATCAGCTTGAATTCTTTCTTTGTAAGCTATAAAGCAGCTGACAAATTGCTGATGTGCCCTAAGGATGATTTTATTTTTCAGAAGGTAGAAGAAATTCTAGATTTGATTCTAACCAATAAGGAAGTTGCTAAAATAGAAATAATGGGGAAGCTTTGTGGAAATAACTGTCTATTTTAGAGATTCTGATAGAAAAAAAACGAGGCACAATTTCTTAAAACTTGTGAGGAGAGGAAAAAGGTATATTATGAGGAGGGGGTGGCTAGGTGGTGCAGTGGATAGAGCACTGGCCTTGGAGTCAGGAGTACCTGAGTTCAAATCCGGCCTCAGACACTTAACAATTATCTAGCTGTGTGGCCTTGGGCAAGCCACTTAACCCCATTGCCTTGCAAAAAAAAAATTCTATAAAAGTCAGACAAAGAAGCATGGGAAGTGACTTAGAGTGAAATTTTGAAGACAAACACAAATGATCATAAAGATGGAAAATGATGTTTCTGATGACAATGATAAAATGTAGAGAATCATCCACCTCATGACCAAGGACATGTATAACACCCTCTGCTTTATAGGACAAGTTTGAGTGTGGCCCCCTCATAGGCAAAAAGGACTCTCCCTGTGAGGACCCTGTGCTTTATGCTCTCCTTTCCAATGTACTCCCCACAGTCTTCTTGCTTCTTCTCTGATCTGGTAGGTTTTGAAAATTCTTCTACCTGCTGTTCAAATTCTCTTTTAAATGTTATATACAAATTATACAACTACTTCTAATAATAACAATTGATAGCATATGAAATATTTTAAGATTTGCATGGTACTTTACAAATATTTTCTCATTTTATCTTCCCCAAAACCCTAGAGGAAGAAGGTACTATTAGTATCCTCATTTTACAAATAAGGAAAGTGAAACAGATTGCAGTAAAATGACATGTCTAAGGTCACACTGCTAGTAAGTGCTTGAGACTGCATATGAACTTGCATCTTCCTGACTCCAGGTCAGAGTTCTAACCGAGATGCCACTCAGCTCTCCTAGATGTTCAACTCTTCTGCTAACTTTGACCTCTTTTTTCTTTCAGATGTCATGGGTTCAAAGGGATAATGGAGACACTTCTAATCAGCTCTCCTAGTTTCTGAGAACCAATTGTTAAATTTTCAGTGTGAGCACTGACACTTTGGAATTCAGCAGATGATAGAAATAAGGTATTGGTTAACTGTTTTGTTGACTGTCTTAATTTTGGAAAGTGATAGAAAAATGTCAATACTATTATTGTCTTTTTTCTGAGAGCCATTGGTTAAATATGATCACACCCCAGTATGTGACCTGTCCTCCCCAGCAGACAGTGCTAGCTCTCAGGCAGCTAGATTGTGGCAAGTTTCTATTAAAATCCTCATTAGGGGCACTTTGGGGTTATTGGTGTTTTGTACCAAGTGTCATAACCCCACCTGTCTCCAACACTTTCCTGAGAAATTTTGGTGTGAATTATGAGAATCTCTCATGACTGAGTCATGTTTCAATGATTCCCTGTTTTTACTTCAGGATAGCTCATGCCTAGGTCAGGAGGAGTGGTCACCTCTTCCTTTCCCCAGTAACTTGGTGACATGCCACCAAATGAAGGAACACTTCTCACTGACAGCTCTTTTTTTTGCCTCCCACTTTTCTGTGGGGCAGGAGGACTGGGTTATGTTGACTATCCCATGCTACTTTTCACAGGAAGGCAAGAAGGACTTTCTTTTTTTTTCCCTTCTAGTGAAGGTACCTCTTCCAGAAGGACAAAGGGCTACACTCAGGATAGAACATCTGACCAATGAGAGAAAATTAGTCAGCCAGTTTTATACCAAAGAGAACAAGTACTCGGTGATTGAAAATTTGATTGCTGCCGATTGCTGATTGGTTCCTAAAAAACACTGAAGACCCAGAGAAAGGTCTCCAACATGGTAGGTATCTGATTTATGGAAGATTCATTTAAGGGTATGACTACAGATTATGGAGAATAAGAAGGTATGGAATAGAGCAATCTACAGAGATGGGAAAAGTGCCTCATGGAAGTATTGAATTAATTTTAATTGAATAATTTCTGATATCATCTAACCACTATATGATGACTCAAGAAATGACCAGTTTAAAAATCAAATATAAAACCCAAAGAAAAGCACAATAATTCAAATTGACCTATGAGAAACAAATAAATAAGATACTATTAAATCTGGTTTGTGAGAATATTAAAGACCAAGAACAGAGAATCTTTTTTGCCTTGTTAATTCATTTATTCATTGGCTAAAATAATCCCACATAAAATTAAAAAAAAACTTAATTTAATTCAGTTTTTAATGTATATATAGAATTAAAAAATGTAAAATTAATCTATTAAATTACAAAAGGAAACATAACACTTGATGCATGTATAGATATATAAAATAATTTAATTAAAAATAAACTCAAAATTCCTATCACACCTCTTGGTGAAGAAAGTCAACTCACCCTTTAAGTGATTACTATGTGTTAAGTGCTAAGGACACCAATAAAAACTATCGAGGAGCTGAGAGTACCATGGGGGAGACAGTATGCAAACAACTATGTGAAAATAAGCTCTATATAGAATAAATGGAAATAATTAACAGCAGGAAGGCAACAGAATTAAGAAGGGATCAGGAAAGGCTTCCTATATAAGGTGGGATTTTAATTGAGAACTGAAGAAATGGAGATAAAAAACAGAGATCATTGGTGGGGAACCACCAATAATAATGTGATTGGGAGAAATTTCTTGTGTGAAGATTAGCAAGAGGCCAGATTTACGAGATCAGAGAGTATTACAGAGGGGAGTAGAGTATAAAAGATTGGAAAGGACAAGTTTTAATATTTGATTCTGAAAGTGATAGGAGCCATGGGAATGCAATGTATTGTAGCTGCATCTGTGCTTTAGGAAGATCACTTACAATCCTAAGTGAAGGATAAATTGGAATGGAGGGAAAATTGAAGTAAGGAGGTCAACCAGAAGGCCATTGCATGGCTAAGGTGTGAAGTGATGAGGTCCTGCATGAGGAAGGGATGTGGCAACGTCAGAGGAGAAAAAGCTCATAAGAAAGAGATGTTGCTGGGGTCATATATGTGTATATATATGTATATATATATTATATATATATATATATATATATATATACACACGAGTGTGTGTATACATATATGCAGGATTTGTCAACTGACTGATATGGCAAGGGGAAGTGAGGTTCAGTGAGGTCTCAAGGATTGTAAGTCTGGGTGACTGGGAGGACAGTAGTCCTCAACTGTAATAGGGAAATTTGGAAGACAAAGGTTTTGAGGGAAAGACAATGAATTCAGTTTTGGACATATTGAATTTAAAATGTCTAGGGGACATCCAATTTGGGGTGTTTAATAGGTAGAAGTTTAAGAAAGAAAGTCTGGGGGCAGCTAGGTGGCATAGTGGATAAAGCACCAGCCCTGAAGTCAGGAGCACCTGGGTTCAAATCCGGTCTCAGACACTTAATAATTACCTAGCTGTGTGGCCTTGGGCAAGCCACTTAACCCCCTTTGCCTTGTAAAAAAAAAACTAAAAAAAAAAACCTAAAAAAAAAAGAAAGAAAGTCTGGAGAGAGGTTCAGGATAGAGAAAGAGATATGAGAATCATTTGCCTAGAGAAGATAATTGAATCTGTGGGAACTGATGAGGTTATTAAAAGAAATACTATCTAGAGAAAGGAAGAGAAGACCCAGGACAGTGCTTTGAGGGATTAGAATAGAAGATTAAGGGATGGTCATAAAAGTCAGAGGAGAATCAGGAGAGAGTAGCATCACAAAATTCTAGAGATGGGGATGACTGGCAGGGTCAAAGTCTGTAGAGAGGTCAAGACGAATGCGGATTGCGAAAGGGCCTTTAGATTAACATCTCTAGTAATTTTGGAGATGGGAGTTTCAGTTGAATGAGGAGATTAGAAGCAAAAGGCAGAAGAGAGTGAGAGAAGTGAAGGTACTGGTGGGAGAGAGTGACCACAAAAAAGATGGGGTTAGAGGCTGAGACTAAGGTCAAAACTTGTCTCCAACATAGACTGGATGTATCTATAGCTTATGCAACTCTGTAAGATGAAGTTATGGAGAAGATGGTGATGACATGGGATTCCTCACTTGCGAGTTCTAGTCCTTATCATAATCAGCGCTGGGTCATAAGAACCGCTAGGTGGGGTCAGTCTCAAGACTGCCACAAGGACATAGATGGAATGAATGGTTATCAAATTAGCAAATGACATGAAGCTCAGAGGAATAGCTAACATTTTGACTAACAGATTCAGGATGGAAAAAAAAAGATTTTGGCATGCAACAATGCTGGTCTATGTTTTTATTCATATCATTATACAAATAATGAACAGAAAACAGTCAAGTCCAGATCTCTATGACATTCTGTTATAGACTGTTTTCATGGAAACATTCATTTATTGAAGCTTTTTTTATCCCAACTGCCAAATAACACATGCTCATCTTTCCACAAGATTATCATAAAAGAATCTGTCAAGTACTTAGCTTAAATTTAACCCAAGGTAGGATATGGTTTATTAGTGCTGAATTCTTTGCTAATATTTGTGAGTGAATCTAGACTTCAGCTGGCATCACTGAAAGGTTGCCAACTCTTAGGACAAGGTGAACAGATTCATTCACCAAATCTTGCAATATTAGCACTATAGGAAAGTCTTAAAAATGTGAAAAAGCAAGTTCAGTGAAAATGAAGGACAGCTTGGTGGTGCAGTGGATAGAGTACTGGCTCTAGTTACAGAAGGGTCTGGCCTGAAGACACTTACTAGCTGTGTGATACTGGTCAAATCACTTAATCCCAATTGCCTCACCCCTACCCCCTAAAAATGAAAGGAAGTATTCCTTTATAGTGGCTAATCTAATTATGGAAATTATGTGGTACAATGGAATGGACAAAAAATGACTGTTGAATAAATGAGTTAAAGAAGATTCTCTCCTAGCTATAAGGCCAATTAAAAAAAAATCTTGTGGCAGTTCTTACATTGTCAGTAAGAAAAGACTTGTCATTTTTTTTCATTACAAGTCATGCAGTGAATCAGAATATAGTAGGAGGAGATTTATTGGGATAAATAACAAAATGCCTTGTGTACAATTAAAATACTTGAACTTTATGTGTATGATTCTGGATCTGACAGCATCAGCAGAGACCTTCATTTTATTTTGCTTTGTATATGGTAGGTATGACAGGGAAAATAATCTAGGGGCAGGTCCTGGAGTCAAGAAGACCTACATACAAGTTCTTCCCCTACAATAGCTGTTATATAACATGGGCATGTCACATAACTTTTCTCTACTCTGAGAAATTATATATAAATTATAAACATATCAAATTATTGATATGTATTGACAGTAGAAGTTTCCATATCTGGGATTTTCCTTCACTAATGAAATCAAAGGTCTGGACAGAAATCAAAGAAAGATATGGTAAGGAATGCAATAAATATACATTGTTGATAATTATGGTTGTAAAATTTCTTCTAAAATATAAATCTAGGAAACAGTGGAAAAATTAGGTATAGAAATGATTGGAATTTTGATTGTAGCTAAGGCTAATATATTTTAAACATCATCCAAGGTGGATATAGCAAGAGTTATTAGCATATACAGAATATACCAAAAGTCTTAGAGTAGTTTGAAGCTTTAACTACTTCAGTAAAATTGCTACTAACTTACAAAGGCTTCATTTAAAAGTTTATTTATTTTTCCTTAGTTTTGCAAGTTTTGAATAATAAATTAAAATATTTAATTTTATTAATACCAAGCACATTGTTGTTATGCTTTGCATATGTAACAATTTTTGGATAACAGTTTTTCAGTGGACTGCTAGAGGTAGTAATTTTGCTTGGCCCTCTCAAGCACCTGCATTCTCTCAATTAGAGTTTTTCTCATGGGATCACATCAAAAGTTTCATATGTGCATCAAAATGCCATTCTTTGGATGATCTTAAGACTAGTAGTAACTGAGCAGCAGCTAAAGTTATTTTTTACAAAGGTCAAAAATTGACTAACATGATATATAGCACAAAATACTGATTGTTCTGAAATTTTAATAAGAAATTGATCAATGTGAAAAAATTTGAATAATTAAATTTTTTATTTTTTTCTAAATGTGTATAGCATTAAGATGTACTAAGACTTTTGAGACACTGTAAAATAATTTAAAAGAGAATTGAAATAAAGTCATCTATTACTTGAAGAAAGGTACACACACACATACATACATACATATATATATATATATATATATATATATATATGTAATTGAGATACATGACCATTGCCTAACATCACTTATCTGCATCTCTTTACATTCCCTGATGATATTGCCCATCATGACTTGTTTTTTGTAATCCATTCCAATGGAAACTTGCACATAGCTTAAGTTGCTAGCTGATAAGGAGTTTAGTATCTGTAAGAGGTTTTGCAGCCCTTCTGACCCCAGTGGTAAAGTTATAATTCCCCACCAGGCAGTGAGGTTGATATATGCAGGCAATGGGCCCTCTATGGTATTTTCTCAAATCATTCAGTCTATGTAACCATCAACTGCTTAGAGAAAAGGTATATCAGGGAGAGAATGAAAAAGTAGCAAGTTTTGCAAGAGTCAGATCAGAAAAACAAATGTAGGAAACTTAATTTTCAAAAAACAGAAATGAAGAGAGAAAAAAATATTGACAGTCTTTGATGTTCATTATTTTAACATAGATTCATATTTTTAAAATATTTATTTGCCCCTCAAAAATTAACCTGCAAATTGATATGCTACCACCAGGTGGTAGTAGTATGCTATGACAATTGGTGGACTGGTAGAGGTAGTTATAAGGAGTTCATAGTGAGTTATAGGAGCTCATAGCTATATTTTGTTGGAGGTTTCAAATAATAATATAGTAATAATAAAAAATCATAACTCACATTTTTATAGAACCTTATAGTTCACAAAATGCTTACCTTACAGAAGGCAAAGATAGTTCTGTTATTCAAGCCTGACAGATGAGGCAATTTAGGTTCATAGTCACACAGCGATAAGTGCTAGAGTTGATACTTGAACCCAGGTCTTTTAATTCAGAGTTCAATCTACTGGACTAGATAGCAGTTTTTAATCCTCCATATCTAACTATAAGTATTTCCTTTCCTCAGTCCTGAAAAAATACAGTTGCTAAAATGATCACACTTGCACACCAAGCAAACATTATTTTCAAAGATGATATTTTAGAATAAATTTTCAAGAAATGAACACATAGGATAAGATGATATTTTAGAATAAATTTTCAAGAAATGAACACATAGGATATGTTCTTAAGTTTACTGTTTAGAGTCAGAAGTGAGGCAGGGGAGTATTCTATGCATGAAGAACACCTTGCAAGGAAGTAAGGGGATGTGATGGCCAAGGAATGATGTATTCAAAGAATAGTAAGCAAATAATTTTGGTGGAAAAAGAGATCATATAATGGAGTAATGTAAAAGCAAGTATGGAAAGATAAGTTAGAGCCAGATTTTTAATGATTTGAAATGCTGAGTATTCATTATATTTTATTCTGGAGTTAGTAAAAAGTCATTGTAGTTTCTTCAGTTGAGAAGAGTCCTGTGCTTTAGCAATAATAATTTGGCAAATACATGGAGATTGGAGTTGAAAGAAAAGAGATTGTAGACAGAATAACTGAACAGAAAGCTTTTTCAATACTGCAAGAGAAAGGTGATAAAGACTCAAATTATGGTTGTGGAGGGGGGTGAGTGAAGAGAGGTGTTAAGAAAGTCATATTAGCAAAACTTAGTAACAGACTGCGTATGGGGTAGTAAAAGATAAAGTTATCCTTGACTCCCTCTTTGTGATAGGTGACTGAAAAGGCAGAATTGCACTCTAAAGAAATAGAAAAGTTATAAGGATAGTGGGAAAGATGGGTACTTATTTAGTTTGGACATATTGGATATGAGATGTCTATGTGGCATCCACATAGAGATGCCTGGTAGGCATCTGGTGATACAGAGCTAGAACTAAGAAAGGAAAGATGAAGATTGGATATTTATATTTGGAAGACATTTTCATAAGATAGTTAAACCGATAGGAACTATTGCAATCATCAAAAGAGAATGGGGGCAGAGGCAAAAATGGGACAAGGATCTAGCAAAGACCAAAACAAAGTAGTCAGATAGAAATGAATAAAACCAGGAGAAAGTGCTAACATAAACTTTCAGGAAAGAGAGAATATCCAAAGAGGGGGTGTCAAAGATTGCAGGGGGATCAGGAGGAATGAAGACTCAGAAATGGCCAATGCTAAATTAAAAAGATTGTTGATATTCTCGAAGGGAGCAATATCAGTGAAGTGGCAATCTTGGAAGGTGGATGATGGTTAAGTTGTAGAAAGGATTCTTCTTCAGGTACAGGCTAGACTAGCCTTTAAGGTCCCTTCCAATTCTGAGATTCTGTGGGTTGTTATTACTAACTTACTCATTATCACCTCTGGATCTCGAAGCATGACTTTCTTGGTTTCCCCTTCAAGTCAAATTTTTTTCTGTTTCTGATTATTTTACCCCAGATGTACCTGCTGCATTTTTCCAAGCTGACTCTCATTTCCTTATTTCCTGTCCATATTTCTAACTTCTCCAGTCCCCCTGGATAATTTATCTATTGCACTAACATTTGCAGTTAGAGGAGTATGGACCTGCTCCTACTTACTCTTTGGGTTCCGGAAATGTCTCCAATCATTTTTCAATCACTTAGGGTCCAGAGAGAACCAAAACATGTTTTTCTGGGGAAATTTAATCCACATGTTTATGATTAATTTTTATGTAAGTCATTAAAATGGTGTTTCCAAGACATTTCATTTGGCAAATCTAACTCTCTCACCCCTTAAATCCCCTCTCAAATCTCATTTAAGATGATGGGGAGACCACTCTACTGAAGTGCTTGTCTAGTATGGAAGCAAACCTGGAGAGGCAGACATTGGAAATCTGATGTGTCATTCTGCCCACTTCTGTCCCCATTAGGGATGATGAAGAGCAGGCTGATGATGGACAAAAACCAGCTGGGCATTTTCACCTGGAAAGTGTTTGATTGAGGACTCTCTCTACACAATGCCCTTTTCAAAATGCAGTGCTAAGTCTTCCCTGGATGACTTTGCCATCTTTAGAAAAATCCCTCTTCATTCTGCACTGTGAACTGGACATTCTCCATGAAAGTGGAAAATACATTTTTGGTACGCATTATCAAGTCAAGTCAAGAAGCATTTATTAAAAGACTCATTACTAAGTGTTGGAGATAGCAAGAAAGACAAAGTCCCTGTTCTCAGAGTTCATAGTTCAAAGATGGGGTAGAGTGGAAGAGGAGACTAAACTCAAATAACTGTGGAAAACAATATCTCTGTGTGTGAGTATATGTGCACACGCATGTTGAGAAATACAATCAGAACTGCACTTTACCAAATGACGATCATTTTGATAGCTGCAAGAAGATTAATTAGGTTACTGTAATCACCCAATCTCAAGTTGATCTATATCTCACTTACTTTTTATAAACAGGAATACTAAAATACTACTGTTGTTATGGCTTTCAAGGAACTTTGTATGATTTTAAGATTTTTTTTAGGGTTTTCAAGGCAGACAGGCTTAAGTGGCTTGCCCAAGGCCACACAGCTAGGTAATTATTAAGTGTCTGAGGTCGGATTTGAACTCATGTACTCCTGACTCTAGGGCCAGTGCTTTATCCACTGTGCCACCTAGCTGCACCTGATTTTAACAGATTTTTAACCAATCAGGTACCTGATTGGAGCTTTCAGGTAGTATTCTACCCTGCCAAGTTAATTTCTTTGCCTAGGGCTGCATAGCAGGTTGATCATTGGGTGTCTGAGGCTGGATTTGGACCTGGGTGCTCTTGGTTCAAGGGCCAGTGCTCTGTCTGCCACCCAGCCACCCCTACTATTATTACTATTTTATTTTATGTCTTTTTTTTCTTTGAATGGCTTTTTCAGGGCAGTGGGCTTGGGGTGGCTTGCGTGTCACACAGTGGGGTGATTGTTGGGTGTATGGTGCTGGATATGGGCTCGGGTGCTCCTGGCTCCAGGGCTGGTGCTCCGTCCACTGCACCACCTGGCCATACCTACAATTATTACTATTATTTTTTTAAATTTAAATTTAAATTGTTTTCCTCTCCCCTTTATCGCTCAAGCAAGCCTATATTTTTTGGGGGGAGGAGTATTTTGTTTACTCTTAGACAAGAATATTTTATTAATGTGTATAAAAACATTATTTGTACAAAATGGGAATAAATATTAAATAAAAAATAAAAAATAAAAATGAATAATTAAAAAAGTAAACACTGTGTGATCTCATATTTTCTGTATCTTTAAGGTAATCATGATTGTAGAGATGTGATCTTTGGTAAGTGTAATATGCAAAAGGATACATATTCTTCTCACCTTTTCATCTTAGATGCCCTTGATGTCAATAAAGATTTTGCAAAAATGAATAAATAGATTTGAGTCAGTAATTATTATTTTCATAATCATCTTTTCTTTTTTTGGGGGGCACACTAACTAATGCCTTTGATTTTTTCAGGCACTTGGTATTTTCATTTTCTTTTTGAGATGTACTTCCTGAAAAGCATATCTTGTATTAAAAAAATGGTTTGACAATACTTCTGATTTTTAAAATATAATCCATCTCTTACCACCCCCCCTCTCTCTCCCACCTATTCAGTTGGATGGTACAGATCATGGACCACAGGTAGCACTTGTCCAATGTACATATTCTTATGGTTTAATTCTTAGCCAACTATTAGTCATAGATGATGTCAAACATATGCCTAACAATGAATTTATCATCTTCCTCCCTTATTGTGTTTCTCCTGATTTCACTCTTTCTGGCACAAAATGATTCTCCAGGTAATCCAGGTTTAGAAGATCAGACACCTTTGACTTCTTTATGATATCATTGCTGTGAGTCCTTCCTATATAAGTACTTATTGAGATCCATCCATGCCATCTTTGGTGACTTTTGTTCATGTTTCCCCACAAATTTTCTACATAGGAGTAATGGAACATACTAAACACCACCCTCTACTTCAGGAGATCTTAACCTGGGATTCTTGAACATTTAAAAATATTTTTCTAACTATTACAATGTAACTTGTTCCCATGGTAATCTTATGTATTTTATTTTGTGCATTTAAAAACCTTATAAAAAGAGGTCCATAAGCCAAATGACACTTTTATACAAAACTGTTAAGGAAACCCACTTTAGATCTTTTATTATGTCAATCATACTACTGTATTATTGGAATGGTCATTTTATCAAATTTCATATGATTGACAATTCTTTTCTGGCTGAATATATACAAATTGATGTTTTTAAGTTAAAACATCATGGTAACATGCCACGGACTATTTCTCTTGGTTATTTGCAATTTTAATTCCTTTGGAACAATGATTTTCCAAGATCTACAGCAATAAAGTATCATAGCGAATACCAATAAAATTGGCTTCTGCAGCAGCAAGCATTTATACAATTCCTCATGTGTTCTAGGAAAATTTTTAGTTTTAGACCCAACTGTCCAAGATACATATAGTGAAAAACTATCTCAACTACCTCATTACACACCTGAATGTAGGAAGATATTTTCTTAAATTTAAAAAAAATGAACTTAAACATTCACAAACACATACATTTCAATATACAAAGAAATAAGATCGCATTATGAAACTGGATAGCTCTTACCAAGCTATTACTTGATAATTTATTAAATTTAATATGATTGTAACAAAATTGTCTAGTTTGTGTTCCCTTCTGAGTCTCCTTTTTGTGCTTTTTTATGTATTCTTTTAATATTTCATTATCACTATACCACCAACTCCTACTTTTCAAATAAAAACTCTTCTTTATAACCAATCAGTATAGTTTAGCAAAAAATCAAACACATTGGTTATATCTGGAAATTCCTGTCTCTTTTAGTTTTTCTATTTCATTACCTCTCTGAAAAGAAATGACAAACAAGATTTATCATCAGTTTTCTGAATTGATAAATGGTCACTACAATGATCAGAATTCTTAAGTCATTCAAAGTTTTTTCCACTTAAATTTTGTTTACTTTGTAAATTGTTCTCTCGGTTCTGTTCATTTTAATCTATATTAGTTTTTTCAGATTTCCCTGAATCTGTCATAGTCATTTCTCATGGCAAAATTTAATACTTCATCAACTATTTGAAGCTTATTATGGCACATAAAGTGAAATATTTGTCTAATAATTTTGCTTTATTTTTGCAGTTTATGCAATAATCCACATTTAAAGCTTTAATTATAATTGAATTTATTTGTAAATTCACTTGGGTATGGGTTTTAGAGGAGGGGGAGTTCAATTTTTTTTTCTTAGATTGGGTTATTTATCATCTCTAATTTTTGTTCTGTTAATTTGGGCATTTTATATTTTTGTATTCATTTATCCCTATAAATTATCAATTTTGTTGACATACAATTTATTTCTAACAAATTTCTTTATTTGTTAATAATTCTGTTTAATTTTTGATTTTGGCAATTTGGTTTTTCTCTCTCTTCTCTAAAAATTAATATTTTATTTTATTATTCCCCTCTCTCCCTTCAAAAGCTTCTTAGTTTTATTCAGCAATCCAGTGCTCTTGTGGTTTTCTTTTTTTGAGGGGTTTTTCCAACTTTATTGCCTCTTTGATTTTTATTATTTATATTTTTGTGTTCAAGGTTTATTGGCTGATTGCCTTTCTAGAATTTTTATTTGTTTATTTTTTCTGTATGCTCATTTTGCTCATTCATTCATTTTATCTTTTGCAGGTGAAAGTATTTAGAGCTATAATTTTTTTATAAGGTCTACTTTGGCTATATATCAAAAGGTTTATATGCTGTCTTATTTATGTCACTTTCTTGTTTAAACCATTGATTGTTTCTATGAATTTGTTTCTTGACCCACATATTATTTAGGATTATATCATTTAATCTCCATTTAAGTTAGACTACTCTATTCAAATGTTCATTATTGTTCATAATTTTTACTGGGTTGTAATATTGAAAGGAAGAATATATTCAATATTTGTTGGTTTTTTAAAAAGATTTTTTTATGTATCACTCTATGACCAATTTTTGTAAACATGCCATGTAAAGGTGAAAAATATGGGTACTCCTTTCAAATAATACAAGGTCTTCATTCATCTTGTTTTTCCAGTATGCATGACTAAGCTGATCTCTCTACTTTTCTTTGTTCCAAACTTAAAAATACTTTAATATACAAAATAGATCACAAAAGAGAATATATATATATATGTATATAAAGCCATGAATCTATTTTATATATTGCTTGCTTTACAAAAATATAACAAATTCAACACATTCCATTCAAAATTGCATTTCTATACTTCCCTCTGAATTTCTTTCTATTCTCCTCTGTAAACTTTTAAAAATGTTTCAATGACTTTCTGTTTTCATTTGCACTACCATTGTTATCGTCTTCTCCCTAGACAATTAAAAATAGGGAAAAAATCCCTCATAACAAACAAACATGGTTAAGCCAGTTCTAAAACTGCATGTCTCTTTTTTGTACCTTAAATCTACCATCTCTCTGTCAGAAGATGGGTTAGTCATTTCTTTCATTGGTCTCCAAGTTTTCCAAAGTTACTTTTCTTTATAGTGTTGCTAGTGTATATAATGTTCTCCTTATTTTGCTCACATCTATTCATAATTTTAATACTATTTGAAATCACTCTTTCATTTTCTTAAAGTGAACCATTATCTGTTCACACAGGCATCAAGGTGCTCAGTGGATAGAGCACTGGCTTTAGAGTCAGGAGGACAAAAGTTTGAATCTGGCCTTAGCCATTTGATTCGTATTAGCTGTGTCACCTTAGTCATCCTGATTCATATCTGGCCACTGGACCCAGATGACTCCAGAGGAGTAAGTGAGACTGGTGACTTAGCACAGCGCCCCTATCCCCTAATCCAATTCATGTGCTTGTCATGACACCAGCTCCCTGATGTCATTATCTTCTTTGAAAATGAAGGACAAACATTATTTTCTGGTTTGCATAAGAGTGAGAGGTTCCTCTAATGCTGGCTCCCTTACCTCTTTCTTTTATGTTTGTACACTCTTCTTCTCATGGACCTCAATCCTAATTTCATTCCCTTGTAATCAAATTCCATCCAAGTCTAGTGTGCTGAATGTTCAGAAGTCGATGTGGAGGAAGAATTACCGAGGCAACCCTGTATACCTATTTAAGGGGGAAGAGTTGAACCAGATCTTCATGAAAGAGAGACACTGGATGGTTCTAGAGAAGCTTCAAGAAACAGAGAGACAGTTGGATAGAGGTTATCCCATGAAGGAGAGGAATAATGGTTGTGAGGCCTGCAGAAATAGTTCTTCAAAAATGTCATCTTATCTCCCCTAGAGACTTGAGAGACTTTTGAGTTGAGATTGGATCCTTTTTTTCCTGAAATGAGTTGATATCATCTCACTCCCTGCTAAAGTATTCATTCACACTTATGTATTCTTTGGCATGCATTTATGGGTATAGCTTCTCCAATTTATGTTGCCAATTTTGTTTGGATAAATGGGTTTACTCACTATTTCCCTTTTAATGGTATTTTGTGTAGCTAGAATTTGGTGGGACAAGCTATAGTGCTGTGCTAAGTGTAAACTAAGGGGTAATTACTCTCTTTTTTATGATCAGGGAAGTAGCTCTCCTTTTGAAACTATCAGACATTTACAACAGAGATGCTTAAGGGGAGAATAGAGAGGTTCAATACTTGTCTCAAAGAAAGAGGGAAAGAGTCTCTAGTCTCTTGGAATTCCAGGAATCTGATCATACTCCCCCCCCCCCCAACTGGCTTGTCAGTAGAAGCATGGCCTCTGACTCTTCTCTCTTACTATACTTACTATATTTGCTCATTGAATTTCTGGATCATTATTCTGTCTGATTTTTGAAGGAAAAGGTATGTGAGAGTTGGGCTATCTAATTTTGGCCATATTGGCCAGCAATTATATTGATTTTTTGAATGATAGAGAATCTTATGGAGGAATTGCTAAAGTGTTTATGAATCAATGTAATAATCATTGCATAATCTATGAAAAGGGGATCTGTATATATCAGTTATCAATAAGGATCTCTTTTTTTGTTTGATCTTTGCAAGATCCTCCATCCTCCATGATACTACTTATATTCAGCAGATTGTTGAACAAAGCTACTTCTGTAACTGCATATATAGGGTCATGCATAAACTATAAATGGTACTTAATTTAATTTTTCTAAGTATTTTATTTTCTAGATTTCTCAGTTGTCACTATTACTGAATAAATGAATAAATAAAGGCAAAGGCATTTTAAGTATGTACCATTTGCTAAATACTGTAAATACAGACAAATTACACAGTCCATGATTTCAAGGAGGTTATACACTAATGGAAAAGTAGACAGTAACTAGAGGAGAATTCAGCTGTGAACATGAATATGTAGTCTGTTGTGGAAAATTGTCTTGGGAAGCCTGTTGGCTCTAATTATATTTTCACTGAGGAATTACCTCATGTGTGATGGACCATTCTTAAATAGATTTTATAGCCATAAGACACTGAATATGGGTTGGTACTTGCTGATGGTGATGCTATCTCATTTACCTTTGGGGGGGTAATATCATTTTTCTATGGTCCTCTCTGTTGTTTTATAAGCTTATATTTTTGTTTTGATTCCTGAGTACATTAAAAATTGCTGATCCATTCATAGATTTCTTCCCTTTGTTTGTGGTCACAACCAGCCATGCTGCCAAACTTAATCTTAAGTTGGTTCTTGAGGCAGGAGAGTTCAAATGTAGTAGCTATATTCTTGCCACATATGACAGATTTCCATATCGATACTGGTAGATTAGTTAACATTCATTCCTTATTTATTGTTCATTTAGAAATACTTTCAGGTTGACCTAGTTTAAGTTAGCCATCATGCCAAACACTCTTTAAGCTAATCTTTTATTATTCATTTATAATTTTCACTTTCATTTAAAAATTATTAATATCTTTTGTTTTTTCATCATCTTCATTCAAAACATAACATTCCCTCTTCTTATACCTTTTATCACAAAGAATAAAAATTAAAAAGATGAGTTTCACAAAAATACATCAACTGAGTCAGAAAGAATATTTGATGTTCTGAACCTCTAGCTTCCACCTCTACAAAGATGCCTCCATAATATTTGTCAAATAAAATGCCCTTAAGCTATCTTGTCGCTATCTGGTAATGTCAATTGTTTGCTGGTTAAAGAGTTTCCTGAGGGCTCTTTGGGATGTCTCTAACTTTCTACAAATAGTGATAACTGCCACAGCTAACATCTCACTTTTTATTAATCTTTTTTAAATTTTTTATTTATTTAAGGCAATGGGGTTAAGTGACTCACCCAGGGTCACACAGTTGGTAATTGTTAAGTGTCTGAGGCTGGATTTGAACTCAGATCCTCCTGATTCCAGGGCTGGTGCTCTATCTACTTCCATCACCTAGTTGCCCCTCTCATTAATCTTGATTGACAGTTTATTTAAATAAATTAAGTTGTAATGTTGTAACTGTAAGCAATGTCTTCTCATTTTTATCCTTTATCTTAACTTGCTATTGACTGCTCTCTAACAAACTGATGTTTTAAATATACATATATACATATGTATGTACATATGTATTAAAGTTATCAGTGGAATCACTCTGTGTGTGTGTACATGCATATATCTAAATATGAACCTGTGATGATTCCTTCATTTTCTATATGGTAAGATAGAGTAATTTCGATTTTTTTGATATTTGGTATTTACTGTGTCTAATGCCTTCTTATTCTCCCATGAAAAACTGGGTGTGAAATGTATGTGTGTAATCTACAATAGTAGATTTTTTTGTTTCTTTGTCTCAAACCACATTTTCCAACATTTTCCCACCAAATTTGCCCACCTTTGCACTGAATCACTAATTTTACTCACAATGTTCTCCTTGCCTGGGATGACCTTCATAATCTACTAAGATTATATAAACCTCATCTAGTCTTTAAAGATGTAACTCAAATATCATCTTCTTAATGAAATTTCTTAAGTAAAACGTATCAGACCCCAGTACTCTCTCTCTCCTTTCTAATAAATTTATATAACACTGATTTTCTCTAACATTTATTTTGTACTTAATTCTTGAGAAAAGGATTAATATTCTTATTCTGTGTTAGCTGTACTTACTGAACATCTTATTGATGATGTTATTTGTGCTTATTGGTCATCCAAATATGTATGCATATACTTACACACATAGAGAGAATCACACTATAAGAATGAAGTACTATGATATAATTGAAAGAGCACTGATCCAATGTTGGAAGGGATGTGCAAAGTCTGGGACACTAAGACACTGTTGGTGGAGCTATGAACTCATCCAACCTTTCTGGAGAGCAATTTGAAATTATACCCAAAGGGTAATAAAAAATGTGCATACCCTTTGATCTAGCAATACCACTACTGGGTCTATACCCTGAAGAGATCATGAAAAAGGTAAAAACATCACTTGTACAAAAATAACCATAGCAGCCCTGTTTGTGGTGGAAATTGAGTGAATGTCCAACAACTGGGGAATGGCTGAACAAATTGTGGTATGTGTACATTATGGGCCACTATTCTTCTATTAGAAACCAGGAGGGATGGGAATTCAGAGAAGCCTGGAAGGATTTGCATGAACTGATGCTGAGGGAGATGAGCAGAACCAGAAAAACATTGTACAACACATCAAGAACATAGGGTTGGTGATCGGTCTTTTTTTTTTAGTTTTTTTTTTTTTTTGGTAAGGCAAATGGGGTTAAGTGGCTTGCCCAAATCCACACAGCTAGGTAATTATTAAGTGTCTGAGACCAGTTTTGAACCCAGGTACTCCTGACTCCAGGGCCGGTGCTTTATCCATTGTGCCACCTAGCCACCCCGATGATTAGTCTTAATGGACTTGCTCATTTCATCAGTGCAACAATCAGGAATAATTTGGGGGTATCACTGATGGAGAATACTGTCTGTATCCAGAGAAAGAACTGTGGAGTGTGAACAAAGACAAAAGACTATTACCTCTAATTTAAAAAAAAAACACATTATCTTATTATGTAATTTTGCTATCTCTTATACTTTATTTTTTCCTTAAGGATATGATTTCTCTCTCATCACATTCAATTTGGATCAAGGTATAGCATGGAACCGATGTAAAGACTATCACTGCCTTCTGTGGGGGGAGGGAAGCAACAGTAAGGGGAAAATTGTAAAATTAAAAAAATAAATTAAAAAAAAGAAAGAGCACAGATCTTAGAGGCAGTATCCTGAATTTGAGTCTTAGGTATGCTATGTATTGTATGACTTTGGCCAAATTATTTGACTTCTTTTGGAGTTCAGTTTTTCCATTTGTGAAATAAAGGGCTTACAATCAAGAAGTTTTATAGTCCTTTCGAAGTGTAAGATTTGGTGATCCACTTGTTCACAACCTGAGGCAGATTACACATAAGAGTAGATTTAGGAATAAAAGACTGAATGCTAGAAAAACTTGTCATGGTTCTACTAACCAGCTATTCAATACTGAGGAAATGACAGTACCTTTTGGTGCCTTAGTTTACTTAGTAAATGCAAGGTCTAGACAATATATTCCCTAAAGTTCCTTCTAGTTCAGATATTCTATGATCCTAAATCCTACATAAGTCAAAGAGACTTCAGACTAGAAAAGAAAAGACAATGATGCAAATTGAGGATTACTGAATGAGGAAGAGGTACCTACTTGTAGACTGTTCGTATTTTTAAAAGTTTTGCTCTAAATAACATATGTCTTAAATATGTTTTTAGTTATTTTTAATAGAGAATTCTCTTTTTTACAGAGAAATTAATGATTGAGTAGAAAAATATACTGTGTTTGCGGGATTTATCTGCTCACAAACATGGGAATCCTGGCTATTTAAACCATAAAATTCAAGTAATTATCATTTACCAGGTTGCAGTTTACTTGAATTGTAAGCACAACACCTAATAAAAACAATTTTTGGACTGTTAGCCTTGTAAAAATCACTATAATAGATCCTTCATTATCCTTCACTACACTTAAGGGCATATGTTACTTTCAAAACAAATGGTAAAGTTGTTATAATACATTTTGGTTTTGCTTACAGGTTTGATCTGGATCACTGATATATGAAGATTATTTCTGTGATCTTGGATATAGTTAAATTAAAATTAACCATTTCCAATTAATTTAAAAAAAAATGAAAAACCTTATAGAAGTCATTCGTCAACTTGGCAAAGTGGAAATATGAGGCACTGTTGAACCATATAAGAGCTTCCAAATGAGGCTTGAATTGAACTGAATGCAACAAGGATATTAGGCATATTCTAGTTTATGGTGCATTATGCTGGGGTACAAGGCATGCCAAAGGCAAGAATAAAAGTATTCACCCTCAAAATAATTATATTGTATTGGGAGGAAACAGCACCTCTATAGAAAATAACATATAAAATTATATGAAATAATTTACAAGACAATGGTATGAGCCATTATGGGCATCAACATCAATTTTCTGTAGAAAGAGTGCTTGAAATCACTTGGAAGGTGACCAGGGCTCCTGAGGCAGAGGATAAAGAGATTATCCCAGACTAAGAAGATGGTTTGGGAAAAGATCCTTGGATGGGTGCTTGCCTGCAGGCTCTGGGGAACAGGAAGTAGACCCATTGGCTGGAATTAGCATCAGTAAAGGACAGTTCTGAACAGGAGGAAAGGAAGCTGGAACCCTGGGGTGATGAGAGGGGAGCTTCTACCGATCCCAGAGGTTAAGAGGCTCACAGGATTTCTTGAGAAGGGCTGTGGAATGGGTAAACCCATGCTTTAAACTTGGCAGCTATAAGGAGAAGAGATTGGAAAGGAGAGAATCTGGAGGTTAGGAACCTGGTTTGGACACTGAGACTTGTTAAAAGGAGATGAGGGCCTGATGACCTGGGGCTAATTAATCTCAACAGGAGGCTCAAAAATGTTTTGTCACAGAGGAACAATTTATGATATTTGAAAGCTATGGAATACTATTGTTCTATAAGAAACCATGGATGGTTGGACCCTTAGAGAAGCATGGGAAGAATTACAGGAACTTATGCTGAGTGAAGGGAGCAGAACCAAGAGAACAATGTACACATGTACACAATAATAACATTGTGAGTTGATTAACTTGATGGATGCAGCTCCTCTCAGCAGTTCAGGGAGCCAGGACAACCCTGAGAGACCTGTTATGAAAAATGCCATTCACATCCAGACAAACAAAACAAAACAAAACAAACAAAATGAAAAAAAACCTACAGAATTTTCATTAAAAAAATTCTCTTATGTTTTTCCTTCCTATCACAGGTTTTTTTTCATTTCCTTTAGTCTCTAACTCCTCATAGAGAAAATGAGTAATATGTAAACATGCTAAACACAAATGTACATGTATAATGTTCACTAGATTGTTCATTGCTGAGGTGAGGGGAATGGGAAGGAGGATGGAAGGAAATCAGGTAACTTATAAACATGTGTGTTGATGAATTTTGAAAAACTTTCATAACATGTAATTGAAAAAATAAAATAAAATATCAATAATAAAAAAAACAAAGAATGCCTTGTCATTGGCAGGGTAATATGTCACATCATGGTTTCTTAGTGTCTGTTGGATTATTTAAGAACAGCAAATGACAGTGTTAAAAGTGTTACTATAAAATCATTTTTGCCTTAATTTTCACCAAGAAGTCTTATAGTATATTCCCTATATTTCAGCCAAATATATTTTTTAGCTTTTCTTTAATTGCTCAACAATTAATCCTTTTTAAGTGTAAAAAAGCTCTGATTTCTCTTTATACTCAATTTTCTTACCATCTCAGAATCTTTAAGGTCCCATTCTTTCCTTTCATATAAACTTTCTTCATTGTCACCCACAGAAGGGATATCTAATGAGAATCCTCAGGGCACTTTGGTTTTACTTCTTGCATGATTTTAAAATTCATCCCACCTTATTTGTGTTATTATTTAAATGTATGTGTTTGAGCTCTTCTATGGGATAATAAGCTCCTTGAAAGTAGAGACCATCTTGTAATCCCTTTTGCCCACCATGCTTTCTTGGGCAAAGTGTATGTTTAAAACATATTTTTTAAGTGCAGTATGGGGCAGTGGAAATAGATTTGGATTTGGACCCGATGACAGGTTTGAATCCTGGCTCTGCTACTTACTACCTATGTGACCTTGGGCAAATTATTTGCCTTCTTTGGGCTCCAATTTCTTGAACTGCAAAATGAAGTAGAATAGAACATTTCTGAGGTTCCTCTAACTCCAAATCTGCCCTTTGGTGAATAGAGGGATATGGAAACCTCAAATAAGTTTTGATGGACTATGACCCTAAAAATGAGCTCTAGTGGCACAGAAGAGATTTATATCTGGGATAAAGCATGAAATTCCCCTGGTGTCCATTGAGGAACAACTAGTTTGAGATGCAGTGATAGAGTCTCCAGCTGAAGCAGTGTTTTTTTCAGCAGCCAGCTGACTCCCACAAAGAACATTTGTGGAAAAGGAGAGGATTCTGTTTCACATCACAGCTACTCTTAACAGGCACACTTGGCTCCCTTTAGTTTCCTGATCCCTCCCACGGGAAAGAAAGTCAAAGATGGGCACTTACATCTCAAACAGGTTAGAGTCTGCCTCTGTGGAGCTTTAACCCATGGTCTAAAGCTCTGTAATTCTTTCACTTAAAAACATGCGGGGTGAGGCCATGTAATGACTACAAAAGTCTCGTCCTTACTTTTGTAACCCATTTCTCTTCTTCATTGGCCCAAGCCAGTGGATCATATAAGCTTCCATTTTGTTATTTCCATCTATATGTTCTAACATCCTGCAATTTTCTATAATCCCTTATAATTTTCAAAGAACACTGACACATTTTTCTCATTTTATTTTCACCACAATCTTATTTAGTAGGCATGGTTTTCTAGATTAGAAGTTCAGAGTAATAGAGTACTTCAGTATTGGAAGGGACCCTTGAGTCATTTTATACAATCTTCATTTTACAGGTAAAGCAACAGAGGCTCAGAGATAAAAGACTTAGAGTTAGTTTACAGCATAGCCTCCCATCTTCTGGTCAAATTCTTTTCAGTTACTCCATGTTGCCATCTGAAAATGTGTCTCCTTTCATTTGGGAAAATAACACTGCTGACTCCCCACCAACAAGACATGTGCTCAGAGATGTTTTTTTTTTTTCCCCCAGGAGCAGGGAAAGATTTCTGATGCTTCTTTCATGCTATCTTTGAAACCAATGGCACCATGTGCTTTGCACTAGGACAGCGGCCTGTGGCTGGAATGAAGTGATGCTGACTGACTCACAAAAAACAGATCTTTATCAGAGAAATTTAAGAAACACAACCATGGAACTTGAGCCCCATCTTCATTAGGACCATACACTGACTGACTGAGCCAGCTATCTTAAGATACATTTTCTTTTTTCCTGTTGTAACCTGATATATCTTGTTGCATTAAAAAAATTATTCTGAACTTTAAAAATATCAACTATGCTATTTCCCCAGAAACCAACAACCTCTACTACATAGTTTTTTATAGTTCAAATTGAACATTGTAGTTATAACACTGTCCTTTCTATTTGTGTCTCTTCCTGAATTGTCTTTTGCTCTATTTTGTGTAATGTCTTAAATTCTAAATGTTCTTATATTTTATTTATTTTAGTGTCACTGTCATTACCCTTTTGCCCCCCAAACTTCTCACCTTTTCCCCCCAAGAGAAGTCTTTATTTTAAACACATAAAACTTTAGTCACATAAAACAGAGGTAAACATTGACTATCTAAAAAAAATATGAATCAATCTGCACTTATAGCTTACTACATTTCTTACAAGAGATGGGAAATAGAATTGATCATTTTTCTGGAGTCAAAATTGATTATTTGTTGCATTGATCATAGCTCTTAAATTGTGACCACTAGTTTTCCTTTGAAGTATTGTTGCAATTGTATAAATTGTTTTCCTAGTTCTGCTTATATCACTCTAAATCATTTCATAAAAGAACCCCCAGATTTTTCTAAATTTTTTTCTCAATTTCTTACAGCACAATAATATTCTATTCATATGTATATACATAATTGTTTAGCTATTCTGTAACTGATGGCATTTCCTTTGTTTTCATTTTTTTCTACAACAAAAATGCTTCCATAAGAGTATGCAAATGTGTGTATACATGTGCACACAGATCAACCAACAAATAAATAATCCTCTCTTTCTTTAAGATATAATATTGGTGGAGATATTACTGAATAAAAGATCCTGCAGAATTTAGGGACTAATTGGGTATGCTTCCTTATTGCATTCTGGAATAACTAGACCACTTAATAGCTCTATCAGCAATAAATGAGAGACTAATTCTTGCAAATGTTCACCAACTGTCATTTTCCCTTTTTGTCATTTCTATTTATCTAATGGGAGTAAAATAGAAACTCAGGGTTGTTCTAATATGCATTTCTCTTATGATTGTTTAGTGATAGGACAGATTTTTTTTAATTTGTTATTGACTGACTACATTTCTTCTTTTTCAAAACTGCCTGTTTTATTTTTTCATATGATTTATCTTGAAAAAACAGTCTTTATCAGAGAAAGTTAAGAAATATTTTTCCTAATTAACTATTTTCCTTCTAATATTAACTGTATTGATTGTGTTTGTGCAGGTTTTTTTGGTCTTCCAATTTTAGGTAATTAATATTATCTAATTTATCCTTTAGGATGTTTCTTATTTGTTCAAGCCTTCCCATATTCATAGCTGTGAAAAGTATCTTCTTCTTTGATCCTCTGATTTTGCTTATGATATTTCCTTTATATTTAGGTCATAAAACTAATTATCTCAACATCATCCCCCCAGTTTTCCCAAATGTTTTGTCAAATAATAAGTCCATACTCTGTGGTTAGAATTTTAGATTTATTGAGAACTTGTGCTACTATGTTTAATTGTTTCTGGGTTTTGTGAACCAAATTTGTTCTTTTGATCAGTGTCTTTGTAAAATACTTTCAATTATTATTGCATTGTATTATCACAAAATTTGAGGTTTGCTAGTCTTCCTTTCTACTTTTATCTATTATTTCCTCTTATCTTTCATTACTGGTCTTTTATTCTTTTTTTAAATTTATGTTTATTTAGCATATGTACACATCAAGGAAAATTCACTGTCTGATCCTGTCCAGCAAAGAGGGCTTACTCTCCATAGTAATCCTGTCAGTCACAGCTGCGGGATGGTGGAGAGGTAAAATGAGCTTCTAGGTGGGCCATGGTCCTACAAACATTAACATTAGAATAAGCATGCATCATGGCCAAAGGTCTGCTTGACACTCTCAAAATAGTACCACTGTCATCCCTGTCTTTTGACATTTTATTTTTGCAGATGAATTTTGCTGCTGTTTTTCCTAACACTGAAAAGTAAACTTCTCATAGCCTGGTAGGTGCAGCACTCAATATGATAAACAAGTAAAGTGGCATCATAATTTTTATTATATGGGCATAGTCAAAACAAAAAATTAATTTCAGCAATTATTTAAGTATATCTTTATTTCTATAAAATATTCTGTAATTTTAACTTTATCATTATTGTATATCTTGATTACTGAACTCATAGATATTTTATACATTATATCTTTTTTGGATGAGATTTTTTGATATTTTTTTGTTTTGTGTATAATTTTCAGAAGGATTCATTATTTTATGCTTATTTTATATTCCACTTCTTTATTGAAGTCATTTTCATTAATGTTTTAGTTGAAGCTCTAGGATTCTTTAAGTCAGTGATCCTTAAAATTTTCCACAGTGGTAAAACCCTTCAATTTAAGGAAAACTTTGACAACCATTTAAATAAAATCCTCCACAATGATTAACACCAATTACCCAACTATATAAAGTTCATTTTTTAAAAAGTGAGGAGCTTCAGGGTTTCATGCTATGCCGATTTAGCTTACTATTTTACCTAGTATTTCTAGAAAAGTATAAGAAAAATTGATGACAATGGACATCGTTGCTTTACTCCTGAGCTTACGGAAAGGGCTTTTAACATTTTTCTATTATAGATAATGCTAACTTCTTTCTTTCAGATGGGTATACTATATCATTTCAAAGCCAATTTATTTCTAATTTTACATTTTTTAAAGCATAAAAATTTATTTTGACCACAACTTCTTTCTGAATGCAGTGATATAATCATGCTAATTTTACCACTTTGTTATTATTACATTTAGAATTTTAATTCCTGGTATAAATCAAAAATGGTTAACATGATATAATTCTTTAAATATTTTGTTATTTTTTGGAGTAATATACATTATAAATATTGACAGATAGTTTTTTTTTATTAGTCCTCCTCCCTCTTCACCCCCCACCCCATCCAAGATAGATTTCAGGAGCTCCATGACCTTAGATAGGAAACAAGGGCAAAAAGACCCTAAACATTTAATCTTTATTTCAGTATGAACATAAAATACTTCATAATACTATGAATTTAATTCATTCATTCATTTTAAAATTATTCTGTGAAGAAGTCCCTAGTAATTACCAGACAACCCTTGAGATCCATGACACACAAAAAAATTATAACTTCCTTTTATTGACTTCTTCAATTTCTTTTTTCTGAGATTGTGTCCTTTAAATTCTCTCATACTTTTTCTTTTAATCCAGGCATTTTATATTTTTCTAAACATTTATCCATTTAATTTAATTTATCAATTTTATTGGGATATTATTAGATAAAAGACTTTCTAAGAGTTGCCTTTATTCTTCATTGGTTATGAATTATTCACTTCTTATTGGCCAATTGGTTATCCTCTTTGCTTTAAAAAATATGATTAGCTAATGGTTTCAAAAAACCATCCTAGATTTACTTTACAACAGTTTTTGCTTTCACATTGATTTAACTTTTCTTTGATTTGGGGGTAAGCTTTATTTTCTGTTTGGTTGGATCTTTTATTTGTATTTTTCTAATTTGCTTAGATTCATGCCCATTTCATTGATTTGTTCTATTTCTCTTTTTTGTCGATAAAAGTGTTTTGAAATAATTTTTTTTTTTTTTTTACTAAAGAGTGCTTTGGCTGCATCCTCCAAGTTTTGACATACACAATGTTTCAGCATCGCCATTTCCTTTACTTGTTTCTATGATATATTATTTGACTCACCAATTCTTTTGGAATCTAATTTCCATTTAAATGTGAATAATGTCTTTAGATACCTTTTTATGATAACTTTCATTAGATTACGGTCAGTAAATGATATGTTTAATACTTATGCTTTTCTGCATTTGTTTACAAGATAATTTGTAAAGGTGCTGTGCACACATGAAAATGTGCATATTGCTTTTTTTTTAAACTCATCCATCTGACATTTTCACTGACTAACCTTATGGCTAGAATACTCTCCCTTCTCCTCTCTGCATCCTAATTTCCATGGCTTTCTTCAAGTCATAGTTAAAATTCTATTTTCTATGAAATTTATCAGAATCTCTCTTATCACTAGAGGATTTTCTCTAGTGATAATCTCCAGTTTATCTTCATGTAAGTTGCACATTGCTTCTCCCATTTAATAGTGAGTTCTCCAAGAGCAGGGCTTGTCTTTGGTCTTTCTTTGTGTTCCCATCACTTAGCACATATACATAATAAATGCTTACTAACAATAATACCACGTATACCTTGTTCATGTCCTTAACTTCTTTCTCATTTATCAATGTTAATTTTGCTTTAGTTTGAAAAGCACACCATGAAGCCCCAGGTACTACATATAGCATTTCCGTATATTTCTCCTTTTGATTCAACTAGTTTTTCCTTCAGGTATAGCTGCCTTATGTCTTTATTAAGTACTAATGCTATTTATTCTAACATCCTTGTTTATCTCTCCTAACCATATCTATTTTTATTGTGGCTGAGTTTGAGATGATTTTTTTTGTCTTTGTTGTTTTGAAGGTACTTATTACAATAAATTCTGCTCTACCTCCTCATTTTAACTTTGTTTATATTTCTGTATCTTAAGTGTATTTCTTGTAAACAATGGATCTCATAATCCATTTCTGGATTTCATAATCCATTATGCTTCTCTTTTCTTTCTTAAGTATGTTCTTTTATCATAGCTAAGCATATTCGTTGTTATACTTAATAATAATAATAATAATAATAATAATAAAAATAAAATTTTTAAAAATGAAAATAATAAAATTCCTTCCATAATATCTTAAAATTTTCCTTTCTTCTCTCCTCCTACTCCCTCAAAAAATTTACAAAGAAGGAAGGGGTACATAAAGAGAAAGAATCTGATCAACACTGGTAATTAATGAGTGAAATGACCTGTTCCTATTCCTATACCCCTAATTTTTTCCAAGCCTAGATATCTATAAGATATTATAATATATACATACATATATATATATATATATATATATATATATATATATATATATATATATATATATGATTCATAGTGTCCTCTTTAGGATAAACAGTGAGAAGCTGAAATTTGTTTTGCTTATATCTATTTCTTTCTTGACTCCACTATCACTCTTAACTCTCCTTCCTGTTTCCCTATCTTCATCTATTGCCTTGTAGAAACACACACACACATATATATATATATATAAATAAGTAAAAATATACATTATATATTTACTTTTAGAGGTGTATATACATACATATGTGTATATATGTGTATTTGTATGTTCAGTTTTCCCTGATCTAATTCTGCTAAGACTAAAGATTAAAAACTAAGACTAAAGAACATGAGATGTCCACTTCTAACCATTCCTCAGTATTTGTAATGCTTCTTGGCCATCCCACATATGCATGATGATAAGTTCTTTTCCCTTTTGTACTTTTTTCTTATCCTTGCTCCATCTGAAGTCTGTTTCAGACTTTAAAGGGTGACTGTGCGGGAAAGTGCAATTCCTCTATGACCTTTCCTGGTGCCATGAATATCCTTAAACAAAAGTGGTTAGAGTTCATGTTAATAAAGCCAAAGTCACCATTCAGTTCCTGGATAGAATAACCTGTTTCATTCTATCACATGGCCATAATTCATATTGATGATTTATACTCAAAAACTTAGACAAGACTCTATAAAGCATCTCATCTAACATTAAAGGGAAACTGAGACACAGAGAGGTGATGTGATTTGCCCAGAGCAAATTTGGCATTTCAGAATTAAATTGAAATCTCCTAAAAATTTCACTATGTCAGGGGGCCACTATGATGCAATCCCAGTCATTTCTTAGATAAACTATTATCAACTGAGGATAGTAGGTAAGAGACAATATAAGTGAGCAGATGTAAGTTTTGTTCTGGAAAAAAATAACTCAGATCTTACGGCTGCCCCCTAGTGGTACGTTGGTATCTTGTCCACAAGATAGTATATTAGCAAGATACATGCAATTTTCAATCTATACTTTTCACTGATTTGGGCCTTTTAAAATCAAATACCTGAACATTCTGAAAAAGACAGAAAATTAGCTTAAAGACTATCAGTGTTATTTTCCATGAGAATAGTTCTTTAAAAGTCCATGAAATAAAAAATCAATTTTTATATTCTACTTCTTAATATCAACAATTGAATTTCAAAGTACCTTTTTCTATTTTGATACAATATAAATTAGAAGAGACCTTAATTCCAAGAATCACTTTTGCTTAAACTAAGTGTAGACTTTTCAAGGTAACCTATACAAAAGTTACATGCAGAAAAATTTTGGAAATGGCAACTTTTTAAGAGTTCTTATTTATTGAGATGCAGTTTAATGGTTGGCTATAAGTCAGTTTTTTTGAGACAATGCTAAAAATTAGTATATTAAATTGAAATGGGTCAAAGTAATTCTCCTAGAAAAATGCTCAAAAGCTGTGAGGGCTGAGCCGTATGTAAGAAAATGGTGAATCTACTTGAGCTACAAATATTTTCTTTTCTAATTCGACTCCATGATCAACTGGTTAGGCATGGAGATTAAAATATCATTCTATTCAATGGTCCAGTGAAGGCAGAAGTGGAAAGAGGGCAATGTTGGGAACTAAGTGATAAAGAATTAAGTTCTTGGTATAATAGGACTTAAAAATTAGAAGATGCCTTAGAGATCATCTAGTCCAACTTCTTTTGTATAAAGGGAAACTGCAGCCCAGCAAGATTTACTAGGATGATTTCTTCTAGGAAAGGCATTGCCCTGATCTTCAGGCTATCTGGTCTATTAGCCTCAACGTAATAAGAGATATGATACCTCTGAGATCATTTCCCCCATAGAACACAAAAAAGTGGATTCAGTGCACTTACTGACTCCAAATTAAAGACATATAAAATAGGTTTCTTTATCTTAGAAAAAATATTACTGCTTTCAAGTATTTATACTTTTTTAAGTCTAGAGGGTAGAATTAGCAATGGACAGAAGTTCTAGGTCAACAGATATAAGGTCTATTATATAAAGATAGGCTTCTTTATTGCTTCATAAGGGTGAGTTTCTATCCCTGGAGATGTTCAAGTAGAGACTGAATGATGGTCTAAGGAGATCTTTTTCTATGAGGCAGGGATTGGGAATGTGGCCTCTAGGATTGTCATTCCAACCCAGAATTATGTGATCCTATGCTTCTAAGCCATAGGATTGCTAAATATATAATATGAAGAAAATAGGACGTATAGATGCCTCTATAAACTTTTTTCTAGGACTAATTTTTCTTTTAAAGGATCATCTTTCAAAATTATTTTTATTCAAATTAGTATAATCAGGAGGTTAGAACTTTAAATAGAAGGAAAAAAGATGATTGGGATATATTGTAGACTAATTAACTCCTCAAGACTACGTCTTTCATGTAAACTTTATTAACATACCTGAAAAACAGAACAGAAAAATAACATTATAGCTCAAAACTATGGTATCTTTCAATAGAGGGCCACTGAATTAATATACAAGGACCAGGGCAAAAACAGCTGATAAAAATATGCGATGAAAAATCCCAATTCACTGAATCCCTATACCCTTAACAAACTCTCTTGAAGATTTAATCACAATGTAAAATCCACAAGTTTTTATTGACAGTATTGGATTATCAAATGCATAACTCTCTAAAGGGGTAATCATTCTATTTCCCTGTTCTCCATTACAGATTCCAAGAGTCTTCTGGCAGTTTCTGTGGAAACTGTGCCCTGGTTTAGCCTTGTAAATTCCTTCCAGAGGAGATACAGGACCTATTCTTTAGTCTGCCAAGTTTTGTGCTTACAAGGTGTAGAATTTATTAGAGAAAGAAAAAGATGAAAAGATAACCTAATACTTTTTAAAGTGCTTTTAAATAAGATTTCTTTATTAAGTGGGGTATTTTCAGAAGTAGAGCTACTTAGTTCTTTTAAGACTTATAGCTAAATAGATGGGCTCTGTTAAGCATCTTACAGCCAGGAACATTGGAGATGTGGGTAATATCCTTTGTGGTTATATGATGAACCTCAGGAATAAAGCTCTCCTCCTAGTTCTTCATCATGATGCAATGGAAAAAGCCCTAGATCTGGAGTCAGATGTTCCCAGCTTGAATGCTTACAAAATGGGCAAGTTTTAACCTCTTTGGGTCATCTGTAAAATGAAGATAATAACACTAGCACTACCTATTTCACAAAGTAATTTTGGGGATAGCTCTTTTATCAATTATATTACACAGAGAATGTGAGTGATTGCTTTCATTACATTCAATAGCAACACATTTTAGGGCAATAATCTTGAATGGAGTCAAACTATGAGAATGTAAAGGGTTCAGAATCAATACAAGTAGGCAATTATGGATGCCAAGAGAAGGCACAGATGCCAAATTTATCTAGTTTAGGATATTCAGTCTTGGAAATGCCTCTGTTCAGCCTCCAATTCAGTTTAATTTTGGTTGAAGTTTTCCATCTCTGGCTCAGCAAGAATATCTACACCTATTCTTTCTTTACTTTCACCCTACTTTTCTCTTTGCTGGTTTTAGATCGGAGGTACCCTCTGATTCTTGTTCTAATGATGCTTCATTGCCCTATAATAAAAATAATAACCATTTCTTTTTATTGAATGATTTTTATCTTCAAAGTGCTTTATTACTCAGGATAATGGTAAGGTTAATGAACGTTTTGTAAAGTGCCTTAAGGTTTGCAAAGTACTTTACATTTCATTTGATCCTCACAAGAGCCCTGTTTTTCTATCCATATTTTACAGATGAGAAAACCAAGGCCAAGAAATGCTAAATGACTTACTTAGGGTCATATAGCCCAGTTTTTTATAGCTCAGACACTCAGTATCTGAGGCAGGATTCAAACTTAGATTTCATGACTCCAAGCCAATGTTCTAATCACTATATGTCACTGGGCCCCTCAAATTCCAGAGTTAAAACTTCAGTTCTTTAAGGTCATCTAGGCCAGTGGTGTCAAACTCAAATTGAAATGGAGGAAACCAATCCTTATATAATAATCCTGGTGGGCCATATTCTGACTTAGTTTAAAAATGTATTATGATTTATGTTTGGTTGTATTTTGTTGAATATTTTCCAATTACATTTTGATCTGGTTTGGGCCACATTCGAGAATGTTGTAGGCTGCCTGTTTGATATCTCTGATCTAGCTTACACCCTATTTTGTAGATGAAGAAACTGAGGTCAAGGGAGAGTAAGTTACATGCCCAGGATCACATAGATAGTAGGTGGCAGATGTAGGAATCAAATCCAGGTTCTCTGGTTCCAAGCCCAGGTTTCTTTTCATTCTTCAAGAGTTTCCACAAGTTATTACTTTGTTTTCATTTTATACATTTTTTGGTTCTAAAGAAGGCCACGATACTAAACTGATATACACTCTTTTCTGTGTATTCCCCTGCCACTCTGAGGTTAAGAGGGATATACTTACTAGAAATATGACAATGATGGTGGCCTGATTGTGAGTGTCTACAATAGCTAAACAAGTTATTTACTGAAGATCTTATTAATGGGTTCTAGCTATGCCATACATCTAATTTAAGAGTGATAATGACAGTGCGCATGCACACACACACACACACACATACACACATACATACAGAAATACACATATGCATAGAGGCACATACAATTTCATGTTTATGCTGTCCAGAAAAAGGGTGATTGCTCGGCAAAGACATTTGGGGGAGATGGGCAATTTGATTCAGATCGGGTTTAGAATAACATTAAGGTAAAAGCATTACAATATAGGCCTAGAATAAGTTTCCTGGACAAGTTGGATTTAATTAATGTGTGGACAAATGTGTTTTTAGTTACTCCATATAACTACTGTATTCTTCTTCTTCTTAGATTCCCCTCAATAGGACTGTGTTCCATAGATATGCCTTCACTATCAATTCATGGGTCAATAGCTGACTGTAACTGGACTGATCTCCTCTCTAAGAAAGGGATCCATAGTGTCTCTGATTTTGGCTAACACTGTCCCATCTGCTTTCAACATGTTGCATTTGACATTAACTAATGTATCCTATTAGCATTAAAAAAAACAATCTGGAAAAATTCATTTTCAAGTAGAATTCAAACAGGCCACCAGGAGAAGTATATTTTAAAATTCTTTTTTTAATTTTGTGATGAAGCCAAAAGTCAAAACGGGTGAAAAGAACAGAAGACCAGGAAGAATGTCTCTCTCTGATTTATGGTACCAACTGGTAGCAGGAAAAGGAAAAGAAAAATTTCACAGGCTACATACAGTAAGACAAAAGATATGATCAGAGGGATTGAAAGACATGGAATAGGGTAATGGGATCTTCATCCCGCACTTACTGGTAATGGATTAAAATTCTGGTCCACAAGGTGATTGTAGCCGTGGTCAAAAAATGAGTGCCGTATCACAACATCGATGCCCTGATTGGCCAACATTCCTAAAGTGTTCAACCATCTAAAAAGCAGGAAAACAGCTACATCAATGCATTTCAAAATAGGTACAGACTGGAAAAAAGTATCCTAAAGATTACTGACTGGCTGGCAGAGCAAAGTCTACCAATCACTCTCCCACAGTATGCAAAGAATATTTGCAACTTAAATAATAACTGGATAATGTCTATTTTTCCTTAAGATCTTCAAATCTGGTGTCCAGACCTATGGTATTACTCTATATCATAAACCACAAAGCATACCTGCTTTTAGGTAGATTTCCAGGGCAAGACCTTGCATCTTACAAGACACAATTGCAATTGTGTAATCATAATTATGTAATCCTTTACTTAGATTCTCCTACCTGGACACCTCCACTGTATACACACCAACCATACAGGTCTTCTCCAACTCTAAGAATTTATATACAAACATGCACATGTCTTAAAAGAAGAGCTACTATTAAGGAACTTTTTATTATAATCATACTTATTCCTAGATCCAACTAGTGAAAAAGAAACTGATATATCCCAACAAAGACAGGTTCCCCATAATACCTAATGCTCATCATGCATAACATCATTAGTGTAAAATAGTCAAACATCCATCCTCACACAGAAGTCATCATTCACAAGCATTATGGCTATTCCAAAGGTCACTTTTTTTCATCAAATGCTCACAAACACATACTTCTGCACATACCTAGCACACATACCTAGCACACAGACATACAAACTTTTATTATGCACACTTCTAAAATAACAGAAAACTTAAAATTTTGCTAATTCTTAATAGACCTAAAATATTATTTGAACTCTTAAAGTTAGAACTAGCTTAAAAGTCACTGAATAGTCAACATGTAAGAGACTAATAAGAAATGTATATCTTTCCTAAACTAGTAAATTAGAATCAAAACTATTGATTAAAATAATTTCATATTTATTATAATTGTGCCTTATGATTTATATCATATTTTATGTTCAAAGCATCTCACACATATAATATTGAAAATGGCCATATGGAAAAAAGGACTGTATTAGGAATGAGTAGAACTGAGTTTAAACCCTTTGCTCAATAATGTACTGAGCGATCCGCTTCATGGCTCTAGGAATCAGTTTCCTCATGTGAAAAAAGAGAATACTGGACTAGATAAACCATAACTTTCTACCTCACAATCTTTGTTTTTTCTTCACAGCAATTACCACCCTAAAATGTATTTATAATTACAAAATATCAACTGAAATGGACTTCTGTTTCACAAATAAGAAAGCTGAGCTTTAAGATGAATTAATTAAAACAAGCATTTACTGACCCTTGGCATAGAAACACTGTTATCCCTTCTCTATAGATGGATGAACTCTTAAGTCAAGCCATATCCCAGTGTCACTGATTGGTGAAATTGGGATCTTAACTCTGTTTTCCCAACTCCAACCTCAGTATTCTCTTCATACTGAAGCTGTGAAAATCAAAGAGAGTCTGTGATTTCTCTGTGAATACATACACATGTGCTCTAAGTGTTTATGTGTCTATGAGGTACTGCATCTAGGAGCACATGGGTGTAAAACTATCAATGTGTCTTGGTGTTTGTATATGTGAAGACATCTGTAAGCTTGTGTAGATTACAGTGTGCAGAAGACTAGTCACATTTTTGTGTGCCTACGCAATGCATCTGTCGTATCTTGGGATTATATACACCTGTATATACACATTAAGAGGGGCCATTCCTGATACTTCCTTATATGGCCCATAAGCTCTAAGAACAATAGAATGCATTACACAAAGCAGCCATTCAAAAAAAATGTAGCTTAATGAACGAATCCTATTTTCACCTACTGCAAAGGGGAATCAATATGTTGAAAGGTACCGAAAAGTACTCTTAATATGGCAGAGATTTATTTCCTTCTCTTCACCCCCCATTCCCATATAAATACTGATTGGACAGTGTAGACAGAATGGTAGAAAAAGCATTGAATTTGGAGTTAGAAGATCTGGGTTCATATCTTGATTCTGCTTTCTACTAAGATATAATTTTGAGCAAGTCACCTCTATAGACTTCAGTTTAACTAGCAAAGTGGTAAAGTGGATGAGTGTTGGGTATGGAGTCAGGAAACTGGAACTTGAATCCAGTCTTAGACATTTACTTGTTGTATGACTTGAATAAGTCACTTCTATTCTATTTGCCTCAGTTTCCTCATCTGTAAAAATGTGGCTAATAACTGCATCTATATTCCAAATGAGACAGTAACTGTAAAATGATCAATTCGATGCAATAAACATGATGTCAATGCTGCCTATTATTAGTATCATCCATGTAATCATCAATTTGAAAGCTTGTTGAAGGTCAGACTGGAGTGGGGAGGCCCTTGAGGTAGAGGTCTAGGTGGGAGAGGATCAGGGCCTGTTTCAGGGTAGCAGCAATGGGAAAGGAGAAAAGGGCTATGTAAGAGATGTGATAAAAGGAGAACCAACAGCACTTGTTGGCTATGAGAGAGTAAGGAGGCAGGAATGAGTCAAGGGTGACCACTGGGTTGTGAGCCTGAGAAAGAAGGACAATGGTGCCTCTACAATAAGAGAGGAAGAGAGGAAGCAGTCTGACGTTAAGAGAGCTAGGGGACATCCCGGTGGAGATGTGAGACTGGAGATCAAGAGAGAAATTTGACTAAATCTGGAAATTACCTGCATAGGTATGATAGTTGAGTCTTGAGAGCTGATGAGATCATTAAGAGAAACAAGAGAAGAGAGAAGATCCTACAAAGAGGATGAGAAAGAATGATCAGATAGAGAGGAGGAGAACCAAGAGGGAGCAGGCCAAGACAATCTACAGAGGGGGTAGCTAGGTGGCACAGTATATAGAGCACCATCCCTGGAGTTAGGAGGACCTAAGTTCAAATTCAGTCTCAGACACTGAATAAGTGCCTTGCTGTGTGACCTTGGGCAAGTCACTTAATCTCATTGTCTTAAACAAATAAATAAAAAGAAAACCTAGAGAAGAGAGATTTTAAAGGTGAAGCAAGTGACTGGAAGGATCAAAGACTACTGAGAGGTCAAGGACTCTTTCTTCTTTAAAAGATGGGTAGGATTTAAAAGGTAGAGAAAGTGAAGGAGAGGGTCTCCTAGACAAACAAATCAGCATGACCCAAAAAGCAGTAAAGTAGAAAAATTCAGGAAATACATGCTATTCAGTATATATATTTATATGTAAGTATATACACAGATATATATGATATATATAAATACACACTTGTGTATATATACATATATTTACATATACACACAGACATATACATATATAGATACAATTTAAAACAAAAGAGGAAAGGAAAGATAATGGAAGAATAAGAAGTTTGCACTTTATTTGACAGGCAAAAAGAAACTATTGAAAGGGTTTGAACTGAGAAGTGACATGACTTAAACATGTACAAAAGGAAAATCAGGGTGGCAGGAATATAGAGGATGGACTGAAGGAAAAATAGCAAAGTCAATAATACTAATAGTAATGAGGCCTGAGGGAATGAATTCAAAGGATATTATGTAGATGAGATCAACTTGACTTAGCAATTGAGTAGATGGAAATGATAGGGAAAGCATACATCAAATCATAGAATTTACATTTAGAAAGAGAAAAAAAAATAGTTCCATAGAAAAAAAGTGGTGATTCAAGTCCTGGATCTCCTGCTTACTACCTTATATGTTCTTGAGAAGTAACTTAATCTCTCGTGTAGTGAGATGAGAAACTAGGACTAGTGAGCCTCTAAGGTCCCTTCCAGTTCCAAATCTATGATTTTATAATCCTAAATCATCCAGTCTATCTTGTGCCTGATTAGGTAAGTGGTAAGAAGTATAGAGGGCTGAATTTAAGAGTGAGGAAGATCCTAATTTAAATCTGGCTTCAGATGCTACTTGAGTGAATCTGGACAAGGCACTTAATTTTAGAATACTTCATGTGTAAAATAGGATAACATTATCATCTACTAGCCAGAGTTGCTAAGAGAATGAAACAAGATGATATTTATAAAGGACATTACAAACCTTAAAGAACTATGCAAATATTATTATTATCATTATTTTTGTTGGTATTCACAACAAATAGCCATCTATTTTCTGATCAAAGATTTCCAGTGATGGTGGAGACAGTCCATTTCAGTTTTGGACACTATTTGTTGGGAAACTTTTCTTAATTCAGAACTTTATTTCTCTTCAAGTCCTATCTATTGCTATTAGTTCTGTCCTCAGGGGGATGACATCTACAAGACAGACAGTTCTTCAAATACTAACCCCTCTTTAGGCTCTGGCTGATCTATAGTTCCTTCAACTCTTACTATGAGGACATTAAACACCTGTCCCCAACAATATCCCCTATATAGTCTAATAATGATCAAACTCTTTTGACAGTCATGTGACACTGTTGATTTATTTTGAATTTATAGTTCACTAAACTTTTCTGATCTTTTTCTACTACTTTTTCACTGTCTATTTTCTCTTTCTCTCATTCTGTATGTGTGAGACAATTAAAAAAACTGAATGTAGGATCTTATATTTATCGCTATTATATTTAATCTTGATAAAACTAAAAAATGGAAATGAAATTAATTTGGCATGAATTCTTCTCAATTTACCATTCTGTCTTTTTTCATTCTAATTATAAATTATCTTGACAATGATACCTGAGCATTCTTCCAGTAATCAAAGTCATGCACATATACTTTTCCCCCTTTAAATTCACAAATGGATCTATGATCATCAATATGGGAATTCCTACCAATTATGTAGATCAAAACCCATTTGTTACTATCTATCCTGCACTACTCTCATCAATATTCTTTTATGCATTTTCTGCAGCTCATAGCAAGTCCTTCTATATCCTTCTTTTAATTTTTTAAAAGAGATCCAATTAATATTTCTACATCTTCCTTGAATGCTTCTAAGATCCCAAGGATTTAAATGGGCATACAGCCTGTCTACAGTTTGCATTGCTCTCATCATATGACTAGCTCATCTTTTTCATACATTTCTTTGATGAGACCACTGATAATACTTCCTTTTGTTTGTTTGTTTGGTTTTTGCAAGGCAATGGGGTTAAGTGACTTAGACAAGGTCGCACAGCCAGTAAGTGTCAAATGTCTGAGACTGGATTTGAACTTAAGTCCTCCTGATTCCAGGGTCATTGCTCTACTCACTGAGCCACCTAGCTGCCCTGACAGCACTTCATAATTCTTTATATGATCTGTGTTGCAGCTGGCTTATACCCAACATGTGCCTAATTAAATGTCTTTTGGGTGACCATCATCTTTAATTCTGTGGAGGCTAAAATGATTCATTATAAATCAGCAGATATATAAATAATGTATCATGATAAATCAGCATTGATGGATGGAGTCTACCTTAAGCACCCTATTCACCTGTGCTTGGTTGTTCCTACATGGATTAGGATGAACTCTTTGAATGACTATGGATCTCATTTAGAAGGCTCTTCAATAGTCTGGGGCTTGATGCAGTCCACATAATGGCATCTAAAACCAAGAACATATAGAGACTCTTCATACTTAAAGGGAAATCCACCCTCAACTTGGACTCTGGGATAGAACTCATTCAAGAGGTAATAAACACTTTTCAAAAGCATACATATGTTTTATACATAATGATATTACTATCTATAGGGCTGTTGAATAAGGTTCTCCCTATAATTTCATCTGTTACAATTTAAGTGTATAAATATGGGACAATATGTGGGAGTCAAGTTTTTAAGACAGAATTTTCTACTAATGAATCAAATGCTTAATAGTCATCAAAGAAAAACAGAAATTATATATTCTTTATATCATTTATTCAATAGAATAATAAAGATCTTATCTTCTATAGAATATCATTTGTGAAATTCTCTATTTTTCCTTTAATATCCCCACCAAAGATATCATCAATATTTGTATAGTTATTATCATAAAAATTTTATGTAGATAGGAAAGCAGACATATGAATTGGTAGTTTTCTCGATAATCTCTTTTTGGTAGTCATAAATTCTGAGTTTTTTTTTCACATTTGAATTTTCCCCTTCAGATAACTTGAGAAATTATTACAAGCTCTAGCACTTACAATCTTTATAACTGTGAAATTACTTAATCTCCCTGAGTTTCAGACTCATTATCTGCAAAATGAATGTACTAGACTAGATTATCTGAGGCCCTTCCAGCTCAAAATCCAAGATTCCATGACACCTTCAAAATTGTGTTGTCTTCAGCACAGGTCTCTTCTGTGTACCCCTGGTCCAATTCAGTTGCTTTTCTTATCTGTGTGGTCTTCAATTGTGTGTTCACGGTGTCTATTAGTTCACATCTAGTACTGTGATATCGAGTCCAAATATGATGGCTTCACTGGTCTTGATGGCAAAACGAATGATGAAATCCCAAGATCTTTTTTCTTGTCTTGTCAGTTTTTTGTCTTACTTCTAATTTCACCTTTAAATTCTCTTAGCATGACTTATGGGTCACTTATCAACTTTCTTTAAGCCTTCTTCCCACTCCATTGCTTCTCACTGCTTGGTAAATCAATATTGCTTGCAAGTTTTCACCTTCCTCTTCTGTAAGATTTTACAAACAGTTCATATTCTAAAATAATATTCCTCTTAGCTGTTGTAATTTTCTTGGCAAGTAAATCAAGTGTTTCTTGACTGAGGAAATAAATTTAAAGCATTTTTAGTCTCATTATGGAATGTTTAATCTTCCATCTACATCACATTTTTGGCAAAAAAAAATTTCTAAAATAAATCAAATCTTTTGTCCATTATAGTTTTGTATTAATTTTCATCATTGCTCTAAGAAATTAATGGTATGATAGTGCACAGAGTTGATTCAGGAATAGCTACCACATCAGTAACAAGTCATTTTCTAACTGTTAAAAAATGATAAACTACATTTTTGTGATATTAGTTTTTACTTGTCATCTCCAAAATCATCCTACATTTTTACTGATTTCAGTACTTATTTAATTTTATTTTATCAAGTTCTTTTAAGTTTAATTAAATTTAATTTAATCAAGCTCTTTATAAAATTTCTCTTTCTGTTTCTCTTCTGCAATATATTTTAGTTCATGAATAACATTATTTTCAAGGTGATCTTTTTGAAAATATTTATCATGAGGAATAAATATTAGCTAACCAATGGCCCCATCAAATCATGTCTCTTGGCCTTAATAATAAAACCAATTCTATTAATTCCATTATTGCCCTCTCCAGGGAGAATGTGAGCCATCTGTTTGTTTAGTTGCAACTTTTTCAGGCTTCTGCTTTTATTTACAGTGAGAATGTCAAGATTATTAAAAACTGAGTTTCTTCAGTCATTTTTTCCTTGTTGATCACTAAACAAAGATGTCAAATTCAGAGTAGCAGCAGCTAAGTTTATTTTATAGACTATCTAACAACTGTGTGTATGGGCAATTCTGTTCCTTTACAACTACTTTCAATGCAGAAGCTGGAAGCAGACGCACAAAAGTAAAGACCACTGTATAGAGGATGTTCTTTAAGTATTTTTTTATTTTTTGTAAGCCAATGGGGTTAAGAGGCTTGCCCAAGGCCACACAGCTAGGTAGTTATTATGTCGGCTGGATTTGAACTCAGGTACTCCTGACTCCAGGGCTGGTGCGCTATCCACTGCACCACCTAGCCACCCCATGTTCTTTAAGTATTAATGCAATTTAAACCTTTATTAGTGAAAATTTCACAAAAACTTTTGGGAAGCTTAAAGTTGAGGCATTCTGTAGTTTTCTATGTTTCATTGATTGCCAACTCCAAAGAATTCATCAATCAGACACTAGCCTCGCTTTGAAAACCTAGCCAGACTGGTCTTCAGAAAGTAGACAATTTCTGCTACCAAAACTATACTCCCAAACTCTCAAGAATGCAATTCAGAGCATTCTAAATCCTATACTGAGTGGGCTTTGCCTTGCATCAGGGTCACTCTTGTTCCACAATAAGATATACAAATAGGGTTCTGATGAAGTTTCAAACTGTAGTGTAAAAAAATGGGGAATGAGGACATTTATCCTTCTTTCTTATTCTCTGTACAGTTTTTCTATAGTGATGATGATGTTTGCCCTTTCTCAAAGAAAACTATGACATTAGGGAGGTGATATGATGACAAGCAAGAAAATTTGATTTGAGTGAGGGGGAGCTGTATTGACTCACCAGCCTCACTTTCTCCTCCAGAGTCATTGGGGTCCAGTGGCCAGATATGAATCAGGATGATGGGAGATAGTCCTGGATGTGGGGCAATCAGGGTTAAGAAACTTGCCCAAAGTTACACAGTTAGTAAGGATCTAACGGTGGATTTGATCTCAGGTCCTCTTGACTTCCGGGTTGATCCTCTACCAGTGCTTCATCTAGCTGCCATCTGTCTAATTTGCTAATCAAATTCTAGCTGCCACAATCTTTCTAAAACAACTGATAGCTATTAAGCAATTACTTCCATCACTTTTTTGTCAGTACCCTAAAATGCTGAACATTTTTCAACTTTTTTTTCATCATTTTTTCAATAATTTTCAGTTACATTTTAATCTGGTTTGGGCCACAATTGAGAATGTTGTTGGCTGCCTGTTTGATAACTGATCTAGTCTACAACCTATTTTGTAGGTGAAGAAACTGAGACCAAATGCAGGAAGTGTCAGGCCAAACTGCGTTCTTAAAACTACAAAGCCTCTAATTTCATTTTATTTCAGTTCTTTTAATTTTACATCACTTGCAATCATCACACATATATACATATAAAATATATATTCCCACCTAATTTCGTTTAACTTCATGTAATTATTTCTATTCTTCTTTGAATTGCTTATATTCATCTTTTCTTATAGTATAGTAATAATTTATCACATTCTCATACTACAGTTTGTTAAGCTATTCTTTAATCAAACACATACCAATTCCCAGCTATTTGAGTACTACAATAAATATTTTGGTGCATTTAGAACATTTTTTTCTGTACTGGACCTCTTTGGGGGTATATGCCTAATAATGGCATCTTTGGTCCAAAGGGAATGAACATTTTAGGTACTTTCTTAGCAAAATTCCAAATTGCTTTCCAGGACTATTTAATCATTTCATAATTAATTCATAATACAACAGAGCATTAGTGTTACTATTTCTCTGTATTCCCCTCAGACACTGACATTCTATTTCTTGGCACCTTTGCTGATTTGCTGAATAGGAGATAAAACTTTAGAGTGGTGTTGATTTTCATTTCTTTTATTATTAATGATTTGGAACAGTCATTCATATGGTTAAGTTTGTAATTCCTTTGAGAAATATTTGTTAATAGCCTTTTGTCATTTGTCCTTCAGACCCTTGATCTTATATATTTTGTAAATTAGACACATACATACATAATCTATCAGATGATTAACAAAGGTAAATAAAATGAGAACTTTCCCCAAAAATTGCTGGCTTCTCTTCTCATTCTAATTGTATTGATTTTGTTTATGCAAAAACTTTTCAACTTTAAGTAACTGAAGTTATCTATTTTATGCTTTGTGATAGGTTCTATCACTTATTTGGTTGAAAACTCTCAGCCATAGCTATGAAAGATACCTGATCGTGTTTTCTTTTCTTATCTTGTTTCTTTTTCTTTCTGCTGTGACCTTAGCTCTAAATATGTAAGCTAATTTTGGTGGTATTTCCATTTTTGTTATATTGTCATGGACTAGCCATCAGAACTGAATGTCTATCAAGTTAAGTTGTTTTTTCTTTTAAAGATTATTTTGTAATTGTACCTAAAAAAAGTTTAGAGTCTGTCTTTATAGAAATGGCTTTCAGATATTTTCAGTATTTTGTATGAGATGGTCTATTATTTCTTTCAGAATTATGGTTTTGCTAAATAGAAATGCTGATGATTTTTGTAGATTATTCGATATACATCTGCCTTACTGAAGCTATTTTTAATTTATTCCTTTCCCAATTCTCTGATATTTACTATGTAAATTCTAAACAATTTCTATGTAAATTGTCTCCATTTTGCCCATATCTTTGCCTTTGATTTTTTTCTCATGTTTTTATTGCTAGCACTGGCATTTTTAGAACTTATGACAAATGACAATGGGAAAAGAAGGTAACCTTGCTTTACTCTTTTATACTGAAAAGAATGCCAACCATATTTTGATGAGTTTTTCAAATAAATGTGTGTTTTACTTCAGTAAAGGATTTGGGGATATCTATTTTGATATAATTCTGGACTGCTTTTTTTTTTTAATATGAGTGTATAAGGGGCAGCTAGGTGGCATAATGGATAGAGCACCGGCCCTGGAGTCAGGAGGACTGAGTTCAAATCTGGCCTCATACACTTAATAATTATATAGTTGGGTGACCTTGGGCAAGTCACTTAATTCCACTGTCTTGCAAAAAATATATCTGTATCAATTATTTTTCTAATGCTGAACCTTGTTGGTATCTCTGATAAGAATGCAACCTGGTTAGAGTGTGTAATTTTTTGAATATATTGCTGTGGTCTTTTTGCTAGAATTTTCTTTTCAGTTTCTTTATGTTTCTTTATAAACTGTTTTGCAGCAGAAAATGAACAAGTCTGATTTTTTTTTCTTTGAACAAGTTAATATAATTTTTATGATTTACATTATGTATTTACATGACAACTGATAGAACAGGAGCGAAATGACTTTAAGTTGCAACATGACAGATTAGAGTCATATTTTTGGTTCTCTGAACAGTGAAGAATTTGAAAACTGAAATGGATCTTTAAAAACAATATGATTGTATATATACAATGGTGAGAAAGATATTCCATGACTACAAAATTTTCAGC